>NC_088869.1:9225053-9517996 GCF_032884065.1 Artemia franciscana | reverse complement strand
GCTTCGCGCCACCCCAACACCTAGTTGGTGGGGGCGCTTCGCGCCCCCCCCCAAGCCCCCCTGCGCGCGTAAGTCGTTACGCGCCATAATAGTTACGCGCCATTGTAGTTGTGTCCCTATGTCCCACCTGTGAATATAGATAGATATATATATATATATATATATATATATATATATATATATATATATATATATATACATATATATATATATATAATATATATATATATATATATATAATATATATATATATATATATATATATATATATATATATATATATATATATATATATGGTTTTAACTACGTAAAACTTGCGAATATACAACATTCTTTGCTGTCCCATTGTCTTTGCATATAAATAGATTGTCAGGTTTACCGACTCTTGAACATGCAACATATAATGGTCCATGGGAAAACAATCTGTATTCAGATCTATACCTCATGATTCTAATGATTGCCCTTGAGCTTTGTTGATGGTGATTGCTAATCGACCATTCCCTGTCCCGGTGTCCCGGTCGTCATTTATATCCCCCTGTTTCCCCCGGTGTCCCCGTTGTAGTTGTGTCCCTGTGTCCCGGTCGTCATTTATATTCCCTGTGTCCCGGTCGTCATTTGTATCCCGGTGTCCCGGTCTGTATATACATTCGTTTTTTAGTTTTGTTTTTCTCCTTTATTTTTTTCCTTTTTTTTTCTTTTTAGTTTATTTAGATTTTTAGATTTTTTAGTTTTTTTTATTAGTTTTTAGTTTTTTTTTCTTTTTAGTTTTTTTGTAGTTTTTACCTTCTTTTTAGTTTTCTTAGTTTTTTTTTTACTTATGTTCTGGTCGTCATTTATACTCCCTGTGTCCCGGTGCTTTGTTGATTGCTAATCGAACATTCCTTTTGTCCTGGTCGCTTTCTCTTTGAGTGTCGTCATTTATTTTTTTCTTTTTTAGTTCTTTTAGTTTTTACCTTTTTTAGTTTTTTTTAGTTTTTTAGATGAAATTTTTTTTTAGTTTTTTCCTTTTTTTCTTTTTAGTTTTTTATTGGTTTTTACCTTTATTTTAGCTTATTTTTCAGTTTTTTCCTTTTTTTTAGTTTTTTTTATTTTTTATTTTTTTTAGTTTTTTACCTTTTTTTAGTTTTTTTAGTTTTTTAGCTTTTTTACTTTTTTTTATTAGTTTTTAGTTTTTTTTTGTAGTTTTTGCCTTTTTTAGTTTTTTCAGTTTTTTTTTTAGTTTTTTATTGGTTTTTACCTTTATTTTAGCTTATTTTTCAGTTTTTTCCTTTTTTTTTAGTTTTTTACCTTTTTTTAGTTTTTTTAGTTTTTTTAGTTTTTTAGCTTTTTTATTTTTTTTATTAGTTTTTAGTTTTTTTTGTAGTTTTTGCCTTTTTTTAGTTTTTTTAGTTTTTTAGCTTTTTTATTAGTTTTTAGTTTTTTTTGTAGTTTTTGCCTTTTTTTAGTTTTTTTAGTTTTTTAGCTTTTTAATTTTTTTTATTAGTTTTTAGTTTTTTTGTAGTTTTTGCCTTTTTTTAGTTTTTTCAGTTTTGACCTCACCTGATCCAGTTTTTTTCAGGTGACGTCACCTGATCCACGATCCACAGATCCACAGACAACTTATTTTTATATATATAGATATATATATATATATATATATATATATATATATATGTATAAATATATATATATATATATGTATAAATATATATATATATGTATAAATATATATATAAATATATATATAAATATATATATATATAAATATATATATATATATATATATATATATATATATATATATATATATATATATATATATATATATATATATATATATATATATATATATATGTCGAGTGACGTCATGTCATCATGTCGTCATGAAGTTAGTTGTCGTCATGTTTGTTATGACGATGACGTCATTAAAATTATTTAAGAAAATCGTTCAAAGACAAATTTTTAATTGCAAGAAGATCGTGGACTGAAAAATGTTTAATTGTAAAATGACTCAAGAACCTACAATGGCAACAGCCGAAGAAGCTGCTCAAAGCGTCTATGCCAAAAAACCTGCGACTGATAGAGAAAGTAAGAAAAGAAAGCGTGCTGAGGAATCACAAGAACAGCAAGAAAACAGGCATATATATATATAAATAAGTTGTCTGTCTGTCTGTCGGGTGACGTCATTATATGACGTCTGAATTATTTCATCATACACCAATTCAAAAACAAATGTATTCAAGCCGAAGTAGCTGAGTTGGTAAAGCGTTATGTTCAAGGTTCCAGGTCCGACGCACATATACTAATCTGGCTACATAAAAAAATTACTTCGAACGAAATTGATGATGTGATTTCCGCTGAAATACCTGATAAAAATGTCGATAAGGGGTTACATGATATTATTGTAAAAAATATGATACATGTACCTTGCGGTGCACTGAACGAAAATTCACCATGCATGGCCAAAGGAAGGTGCACAAAGCAATATCCTCGACTTTTAGTATCCAACACAATTACTGGCAATGATGGTTACCCACAATATAGAAGAAGATCTACTGAAGATGGCGGTAAAACAGCAATAATAAAGAAGCGTAACGGTACCACCATCGAAGTAGATAACCAGTGGGTTGTTCCATATTCCCCATTATTATCAAAAACATTTAATGCACACATAAACGTTGAATACTGTAACTCCGTAAAGGCAATCAAATACATATGTAAATACGTCAACAAAGGCAGTGACATGGCAGTTTTTGGCTTGCAGCCTGAAATCAAAGATTTCGACGAAATCGTACAATATCAGGCTGGAAGATACATAAGCAGTAATGAAGCTGTTTGGCGAATTCTTTCATTTCCGATACATGAACGTAGTCCAGCTGTTGTTCACTTAGCGGTACATTTACAGAATGGTCAACGTGTTTATTTCTCGGAAACCAACGTGCAACAAAGAGCCCTGAATCCACCGGATACAAAATTAACAGCTTTTTTTCGCTTTGCAAAAATGATTCTTTTGCAAAAAAAACTGCTGTATACTGAAGTGCCTTCGTATTACACGTGGAATACTAAAAATAAAGTATTTGAACGTCGAAAACAGGGTAAGTCAGTCGACGGCCAACCTACCATCTTCAAAGATACCACGATAGGAAGACTACACCGTTCACCCCAATCAACATGAATGCTTCTTTCTACGCCTGCTTTTGGTGAATGTACCCGGTTCGACATCCTATGAGTATTTGAGAACTGTAAACGGTACTATACATGACACTTACCGTAGTGCATGCCAAGCTCTGAATTTATTGGAGAATGACCAACAATGGGATAACTGCATCAATGACGCGTGCGAAACGTCAACCCCAAGTCAAATTCGTGCATTGTTTGGTATCATTTTAACAACTTGCTCTCCATCAGCTCCTACAGAGTTATGGAAAAATATAAGTCAAAAATGTCCGAAGATATACTCCATCGAAAACAGTTAGAGACGTCAGATATGACTTTTGATTTTACATCAGAAATTTTTAACTAAACTTTAGTTATTATAAAAGATTTGTGCGTACGTATGGCAAACAAACCTCTTCAGGATTTCGGAATGCCTTCACCTAGCCGTATCGCTGCTGTTTCGACATGTGTAGAATTGGATTGTGAACAAAGTTACAGTACGAGTGATCTATTGTCGTATGTACAAAATAATATTTCCAAGTTTACGTCGGAACAAAAAGACATTTATGATACGATAATGCATTGTGTCGATAACAACGTTGGAGAAATTTTCTTTTTGGATACGCCAGGAGGTACTGGTAAAACGTTTGTGATAAAACTGATTCTGGCATCAATTCGATCAAAAAATGATATAGCGTTGGCAATTGCGTCGTCCGGAATAGCCGCAACATTGCTGCCTGGTGGAAGAACTGCTCATTCCGCTTTGAAATTGCCTCTGAATTTGCATTCTACAGAAACTCCCACGTGCAATATTTCCAAATCATCTGGGATGGGTAAAGTATTGCAGCAATGCAAACTTATTATTTGGGATGAGTGCACAATGGCACACAAAAAATCGCTCGAGGCTCTGGATCAATGCTTGAAAGATTTGAGAGGGAAGTCGAAACCCTTTGGCAGCACATTAATATTGCTTGCGGGAGATTTCAGGCAAACATTACCTATAATACCTAGATCAACTCCTGCAGAGGAAATGAATGCTTGCCTGAAAAATTCTAGTTTATGGGCACACGTAAAAATATTAAAATTAACTACAAATATGCGTGTCCGATTGCAAAACGATGACTCTGGTCAAACATTTTCAGATCAATTGCTGGCAATTGGAAACGGAAAGCTCCCAGTAGACTCAATTTCAGGACGTATACAACTACCTGCTGATTTCTGTAATTTAGTGACGTCCAAAAATGAATTGATTGAAAAAGTACTTCCGAATATTCTAAAAAATTATAAAAATAATAAATGGCTAAGTGAAAGAGCGATTCTCGCACCAAAAATATAGACGTCCACGAAATCAACAATATTGTTTTGACCAAGATTCGAGACCAGGCAGTCCTTTACAAGTCAGTCGACACAGTTTTGGAACCAAATGAAGCGGTTAATTATCCATCTGAATTTTTAAATTCCATAGATCTTTCAGGGTTTCCACCACACGTGCTACAACTAAAAATAGGCGTACCAATAATACTTTTAAGAAATATCAACCCACCAAAGTATTGCAATGGCACGCGACTTGCCGTAAAAAAAACAATGGAAAACCTAATAGAGGCCACAATCTTGACAGGGCCTTTTGAGGGTGAGGCTGTTCTTATTCCTCGCATTCCCATGATTCCAACGGATCTGCCTTTTCAATTTAAAAGATTGCAATTCCCAATTCGATTAGCATTTGCAATCACCATTAACAAAGCTCAAGGTCAATCATTAGAAAAATGTGGTATAGATCTTAATACTGATTGTTTTTCCCATGGACAATTGTACGTTGCATGTTCGAGGGTCGGTAAACCTGACAATCTATTTATATGCAGCGACAATTGGACAGCGAAGAATGTTGTATATTCGCAAGTTTTACGCAGTTAATTTGTATTGTATCTATCTATCTATCTATCTATATAAAAACGAGTTGTGTGTATGCATGTTTGTTTGTTTGTAAAAAGAGCGTTTGCATATGACGTCATTATTAGTACATACGGCTTTGTATATGCACAGACAATGGGAAAGCCAAGAATGTTGTATATTCGCAATTTTTACGTAGTTTAACTACTGCAGCCGAAATGAATGCTTGCCTGAAAAATTCTAATTCATGGGCACACGTAAAAATATTAAAATTAACTACAAATATGCGTGTCCGATTGCAAAACGATGACTCTGGTCAAACATTTTCAGATCAATTGCTGGCAATTGGAAACGGAAAGCTCCCAGTAGTGGGAAAGCCAAGAATGTTGTATATTCGCAATTTTTACGTAGTTTGAAACACATATATAAATCTATCTATATTCACAGGTGGGACACAGGGACACAACTACAATGGCGCGTAACTAATATGGCGCGTAACGACTTACGCGCGCGGGGGGGCTTGGGGTGGCGCGAAGCGCCACCCCAACAGCTAGTATATATATATATATATGGGTCTCTATAAAGCCCACCTCTCCTTTAAAAAAAATCTCTCTTTCGAGTTCTAAAAGTGTTGTATTTTGCACTCAGGGACGTACGCTGTGTGGGGGGGGGGTGGCTTTATTCTGTGTCTCACCTGAAATTCTAAATTTTCTTAATTTCTGGCTCTACTTTTTTAAGTTATGCGTTGTTTTTTCATGTCCTTCTTCCCCACCAAGAAATTTGTACGTGCCTGCATATTTTCTTGTTGATAGGTTCACTAAGTTTGCGAATATATTAATTACCTGATCTGGGAACCGAAGTGGAAACTTACTGCATTCCAGTGTTACGTTTTCTGTTCTACCCTCATTACAGGTTGCTAAACTGCAGATTGAATGTCCCATACATCTAATTTTACTTAAATATAACAGCACGAGAACAATACAAAATTCCATGTTTAAACTTTGAGATAATATTTTTGACTATTCCTGTAAGATATACAAACCACAATCTAATTCCGGTTCCGTTTTCAATCTTCTTTTTGTCATTTTGAAATATAGAGAGACGGGAAGAATTAAAAGTAAATATTTACCTAAAATTTAACTCATGCTAAATAAAATGTACTTCATAACGTCCGGCCAGAAATAGCTATTGTACTTAAAAGAAATAACGTTTTTAAAGTTGTAGCTTCCAACTTTTTTTCTTATTGATTGCTATTTCTGGTTCAAATCTGCTCTCTGAATTTCTCCGTCACTTAGATTTCCGCCCGTTTTGCGTAATAACTTCGCAACGTTTTCTTTTTCTAAAATACCTGGTATTCCCTGAAATAAACATAAAAAATCAATACGAAAAATCTGTGGATGCAAGAAAAAATTCATCTCTGAATTAAGCATAAATACTTGCCATAGAAATACTTCTTAATCGTTAGAAATGAATATTAAGCAAAATGCTCAAATTTTGCCAAGAAAAAAGAAATTGGTTTATCATGTATATAATCGGAATTTTTATACTAAAAGATACATCAAAAGAATCGAATTTTCATGCTGATTATAAATATATAAGTTTCGTCAAATTTAGTCTTTGTCATCAAAAGTTAGGAGCCTGAGAAAATTTGCCTTATTTTGGAAAATAGGGGGAAATACCCCCTAAAAGTCATAGAATGTTAACGAAAATCACACCATCGCATTCAGCGTATCAGAAAAGCCTACGGCCAAAATTTCAAGCTCTTATCTACATAAATGTGGAATTTCGTATTTTTTGCCAGAATACAGATCACGGGCGCGTGTTTATTTGTTTGTTTTTTGTTCGTTTTTTTTTTTCAGGGGTCATCGTATCGACCAAGTGGTCCTAGAATGTCGCCAGAGGGCTCATTCTAATGGAAATGAAAAGTTTTTGTTTCCTTTTTAAATGACCAAAAAAATTGGAGGGCACCTAGGCCCCCTCTCACGTTCATTTTTCCCCCAAAGTCAACTGATCAAAATTTTGAGATAGCCATTTTGTTCAGCATAGTCGAAAACCATAATAACTCTATCCTTGGGAATGACTTAGAAGTGTACAGACGTTTTCAGGGGGATTGTTGTTTTTTTGGGGGGGTGAGGGGAAGAGGCTATGTCGGAGGATCATTCCTTGGAGGAACATGTCATGGGAAAAGAGAAATTCAATGAAAGGGCGCATGATTATCTAGCATACTATAAAAAAAACAATGAAAAAATAAACATGAAAAGGTTTTTGCAATTGAAAGTAAGGAGTAGCATTAAAACTTAAAACGAACAGAGATCATTACGCATACGAAGGGTTCTTCTTCTCCTAAATACCTCGCTCTTTATGCTAAAGTATTCTTTGTAATTTCAACTATTTATTCTATGGCCTTTCTGATTCAGGGGTCATTCTTAAAGAATTGGGACAAAACTTAAGCTTCAGTGAAAAGAGTGAGGCATCAATGAGGGGACAAACACCCTTATATACATAATAAAGTTAGACCTACGTTGCCCGGGAAACGTGAAGTGTTGCGGCAACCTTTGTCCGGCTTCGCCGACTAAAGTGTTGCGAAAGCAACACTTTGGTTTTGTTTCTTCGCTATCGATCAGTAATCAAATGATCAAAGGCTATTCCTCAGCGTTGAAAAAAAATAGTATCGAAAGAAGGGACTAAATTGACTTTGCAGCCAGTTGAACATTATCCTATTCAATCGTAGACATCGTGACGGATGAAATTTTTTCTTTTTAGCTTTTTCTTTTTTAATTTTTTCTTTTTTTACTTTTCTTTTTTCTTTTTTTTCTTTTTCTTTAGTTTTTTTCTTTTTTATATTTTTATTCTTTTTTTGTTTTTTTAGTTTTTTCTTTAGTTTTTTTCTTTTTTGGGTTTTTTCCTTTTTTTAGTTTTTTTTAGTTTTTTCTGTTGTTCCTTTATTTTTGTTTTTTCTGTTTTCTTTTTTTTAGTTTCTTCTTTTTAATTTGTATTCTTTTTTAGTTTTTTCTTCTTTTTTTCTTTTTTTTCGTTTTTTAGTTTTTTTTTTAGTTTTCATTCTTTTTTGCTTTTATTTTTTTTTTAGTTTTACCTTTTTACTTTTTTAGATTTTTATTTTTTACCTTTTTTACCTTTTTTTCTTCTTTTTTTAGTTTTCTTTTTCTTCTTTAATTTTTAGTTTTTTCTCCTTTCTTTTTTTCTTTTTTTAGTTTTTTCTTTTTTCAATTTTTTTCTTTTTTTAGTTTTTTTAGTTTTTTTTTCTTCTTAGTTTCCTTAGTTTTTTACCTTTTTTTCTTTTTTTAGTTTTCTTTTTTATTTTTCACACGTCATATGCAAACCCTCAAACAAAAATCCATACAACTTATTTTGATACTAGCTTTTTTCCTTTTTTAGTTTTTAGTTTTTTACATTTTTTAGTTATTTTTTAGTTTTTTAGCTTTTTTAGTTTTTTTAGTATTTCCTTTTTAGTTTTTTTTGTAGTTTTTACCTTTTTTAGTTTTTTTTCTTCTTTTGTATTAATGCTAAAGCCAAGATTCGAACCTGGAACTTCTTGGACCTAGAACCTGGAAATAACGCTTTACCAACTCAGCTACTTCGGCTTGAATACATTTACCTTTTTTAGTTTATTTTTATTTTTTTTATTTTTCTTTTTCTCCTTTATTTTTCAGTTTTTTTCTTTTTTTTAGTTTTTTCTTTTTCAGTTTTTAGTTTTTTTTAGTTTTTTTATTAGTTTTTAGTTTTTTTGTAGATTTTACCTTTTTTTTATTTTTTTTTTTTTAGTTTCTTTCTTTTTTAGTTTTTAGTTTTTTACCTTTTTTTAGTTTTTTTAGCTTTTTTAGTTTTTTAGTGTTTTAGTTTTTTTTATTCCCTGTGTCCCGGTCTGTATATACATTCGTTTTTGAATTGGTATATGATGAAATAATTTTTTTTTGTTTTTTTTTTTGGTTTTTACCTTTTTTTTTAGCCTTTTTAGTTTTTTTAGTTTTTTTGTAATTTTTACCTTTTTTAATTTTTTTAATTTTCATTTTAGTTTTTTTAGTTTTCTTTTTCTCCTTTATTTTTCAGTTTTTTTCCTTTTTTTAGTTTTTATTTTTTTTTTAGATTTTAGTTTTTTAGTTTTTTATTAGTTTTTAGTTTTTTTTCTTTTTAGTTTTTTTTGTAGTTTTTACCTTTTTTTATTTTTTATTTTTTTTAGTTTTTAGTTTTTTACCTTTTTTAGTTTTTTAGCTTTTTTATTTTTTTTATTTTTTTTAGTATTTTCTTTTTAGTTTTTTTTGTAGTTTTTACCTTTTTTAGTTTTTTTTTCTTCTTTTGTATTAATGCTAAAGCCAAGGTTCGAACCTGGAACCTCTCGGACCTAGAACCTGGAACATAACGCTTTACCACTCAGCTACTTCGGCTTGAATACATTTACCTTTTTTAGTTTTTTTATTTTTATTTTTATTTTTTTAGTTTTCTTTTTCTCCTTTATTTTTTAGTTTTTTTCCTTTTTTTAGTTTTTTCTTTTTCAGTTTTTAGCTTTTTTTATTAGTTTTTAGTTTTTTTTTCTTTTTAGTTTTTTTTTTGTAGTTTTTACTTTTTTTTAGTTTTTTTTTCTTTTTTAGTTTTTTACCTTTTTTAGTTTTTTTTTAGGTTTTTAGCTCTTTTGGTTTTTTTAGTATTCTCTTTTTAGTTTTTACCTTTTTTAGTTTTTTTCTTCTTTTGTATTAATGCTAAAGCCAAGGTTTTTTTGAATTGGTATATGATGACTAACTTCATGACGACATACAGCTCAATCCTTATAATGACGTCAGTCGACAGACAGACAAACAACTTATTTATCTATATTCTAGCTGTTGGGGTGGCGCTTCGTGCCACCCCAACACCTAGTTGGTGGGGGCGCTTCGCGCCCCCCAAGCCCCCCGCGCGCGTAAGTTGTTACGCGCCATTGTAGTTGTGTCCCTGTGTCCCACCTGTGAATATAGAAAGATATGTTTTTAAGCACGTAAAACTTGCGAATATACAACATTCTTCGATGTCCCATTGTCTGTGCATATAAATAGATCGTCAGGTTTACCGACTCTTGAACATGCAACATAAAATTGTCCATGGGAAAACAATCCGTATTTAGTTCTATACCTGATTATTATAATGATTGCCCGTGAGCTTTGTTGATGGTGATTGCTAATTGAACATCCCCTGTGTCCCCGTCGTCATTTATATAGCCCCCCTGCCCCCCCCCGGCGTCCCCGTTCTATTTGTGTCCCTGTGTCCCGGTCGTCATTTATATTCCCTGTGTCCCGGTCGTCATTTGTGTCTCGGTGTCCCAATCTGTAATCTCCCGGTCGTCATTTATATTCCCTGTGTCCCGGTGGTCCCGGTCGTCATTTGTGTCCCGGTGTCCCTGTCTTTAATACTTCTTTGAGTGTCCCGGTCGTCATTTATATTCCGTGTGTCCCGGTCGTCATTTGTGCCCCGGTTGTCCATGGGAAAAACAATCCGTATTCAGATCTATACCTCAGTATTCTAATGATTGCCCTTGAGCTTTGTTGATGGTGATTGCTAATCGAACATTCCCTGTGTCCCGGTCGTCATTTATATATCCCCCCTGTGCTTCCGGCGTCCCCGTTGTAGTTGTGTCCCTGTGTCCCGGTCGTCATTTATATTCCCTGTGTCCCGGTCGTTATTTGTGTCCCGGTGTCCCAGTCTGTAATTTCTCTTTGAGTTTCCCGGTTGTCATTTATATTCCCTGTGTCCCGGTCGTCATTTGTGTCCCGGTGTCTCGGTCTATAATTTCGTGAGTCGACAAACTACTTCATGACGGCATAATGCCCAAACCTTTCTAATGACGTCAGTCTACACACAAACAAACAACTTATTTTTTTATATACATAGATAGAAGATATATATATATATATATATATATATATATATATATATATATATATATATATATATATATATATATATATATATATATATATATATATATATATATATATATATATATCTTCTATATATATAAAAATAAGTTGTCTGTCTGTGGATGGATGGATGGATGTGTCAGGTGACGTCACCTGAAAAAACTGGATTAGGTGACGTCAAAACTGAAAAAACTAAAAAAAGGCAAAAACTACAAAAAAAAACTAAAAACTAATAAAAAAAATAAAAAAGCTAAAAAACTAAAAAAACTATAAAGGTAAAAACCAATAAAAAACTAAAAAAAAAACTGAAAAAACTAAAAAAAGGCAAAAACTACAAAAAAAAACTAAAAACTAATAAAAAAAGTAAAAAAGCTAAAAAACTAAAAAAACTAAAAAAACTAAAAAAAGGTAAAAAACTAAAAAAAAATAAAAAATAAAAAAAAACTAAAAAAAAGGAAAAAACTGAAAAATAAGCTAAAATAAAGGTAAAAACCAATAAAAAACTAAAAAAAAAAGGAAAAAACTAATAAATGACGACACTCAAAGAGAAAGCGACCAGGACAAAAGGAATGTTCGATTAGCAATCAACAAAGCACCGGGACACAGGGAGTATAAATGACGACCAGGACATAAGTAAAAAAAAAAAACTATCTATATATATAAAAATAAGTTGTCTGTGGATCTGTGGATCGTGGATCAGGTGACGTCACCTGAAAAAACTGGATCAGGTGACGTCAAAACTGAAAAAACTAAAAAAAGGCAAAAACTACAAAAAAAACTAAAAACTAATAAAAAAAATAAAAAAGCTAAAAAACTAAAAAAACTAAAAAAAGGCAAAAACTACAAAAAAAACTAAAAACTAATAAAAAAGCTAAAAAACTAAAAAAACTAAAAAAAAGGCAAAAACTACAAAAAAACTAAAAACTAATAAAAAAAATAAAAAAGCTAAAAAACTAAAAAAACTAAAAAAAGGTAAAAAACTAAAAAATAAATAACGACCGGGACACAGGGACACAACTACAACGGGGACACCGGGGGAAACAGGGGGATATAAATGACGACCGGGACAAAAAAACTAAAAAGAAATAAAAACTAAAAACTAATAAAAAAAACTAAAAAATCTAAAAATCTAAATAAGCTAAAAAAGAAAAAAAAGGAAAAAAATAAAGGAGAAAAACAAAACTAAAAAACGAATGTATATACAGACCGGGACACCGGGATACAAATGATGACCGGGACCCGGGACACAGGGAATATAAATGACGACCGGGACACAGGGACACAACTACAACGGGGACACCGGGGGAAACAGGGGGATAACCTGACAATCTATTTATATGCAAAGACAATGGGACAGCAAAGAATGTTGTATATTCGCAAGTTTTACGTAGTTAAAACCATATATATATATATATCTATATTCACAGGTGGGACATAGGGACACAACTACAATGGCGCGTAACTATTATGGCGCGTAACGACTTACGCGCGCGGGGGGGCTTGGGGGGGGGGCGAAGCGCCCCCACCAACTAGGTGTTGGGGTGGCGCGAAGCGCCACCCCAACAGCTAGTATATATATATATATATATATGACGACTTATACTTATTGACGACATGACTGCCTGTCCATGGATTATTCTTTATGGTTGATTGTGTGTGGCTATGCTGTTTGACCTATGTGATTGTATGGATGAGTAGGGTTAAGGCCTCATTCAAGTGCTGGTCTATATTAATCACTAATTTAGGAAAACAGTCTTCCTTTTCTCCTTCTGTCTTTTTTTTTTTTTTTTTTTTTTTTTTTTTTTTTTTTTTTTTTTTTTTTTTTTTGTGCTGTATCATTGGTGATTTCTCTTTTCATGATATATATATATATATATATATATATATATATATATATATATATATATATATATATATATATAATTGTTTGTTATTTAGCTGTAGACTCTTATTTTTGAACCAATATATTTCAGGTTGGATGGTACATTTCACAAATACGGATCACACGAGAAAAAGGCATTACTGGAGGCTAGATCCAACATCAGTTACTTTGTATCAAAATGAAAATACCAAACAGTATTATAAACAAATTCTGCTCACCGATATGCTGGTCGTTGAATGTGCTGGCAATCAAGTTGCCCCAGGTAACAATTTTTACCTTGTCTATTTTGTTTGTTCAGTATTTTATTTATTTACTGAATTTATTAATTTATTATTATTGGTTTCATTGTTAATTCTTGTTTTATTATTAATTTATTTTATTATTGTTTTACTATTATTCATTCCTTTTATTATTTATTATTTTTCATAAATTATTTTTTATTTATCTATCTTATTCACATCATTAATTCATGTTGTTTTTTGGACTTTGTTTCATTTTGTTTACACTGTTCTCAAAATCAAAGAATATGGAAAAGTACTAGAAGTCCAACCTTTGGCGATTTAACATAGGAAGATCGGGAGAAAAAAGAAAATCATGGTGTCTCTTTTACTACAGTATTTGGTAACTTCATTAAAAAGTAGAAAATATCAAAGAATATTGGAGAGCTGAGATCATAAATCTACTTTCTTTGTAGAATTAAGCTGAAGTGTCTCCACGTGATAATGTTTTTTTTTTCGAGAAGTATTTTACTTCAAAATTCAGACTGTTTAAAGTAAGCCCTCGTAGGATTGGAAAACAAAATCTTGGTAGGTTAAGTTGGCTAGCCAATTCTAATCTGGCGTTTCTGACAGAATTTGGAATTCTTTACCTTCCCCTACATTTTAAAGTGCCTGAAATGATTAAAGTGCATGAAAGTATTCAACAGTTAAGTGTTGCTTAATTGTTTAAAGGACTTAATATGCCTGGAAAATAAATTTATAGCCAGAATTATATCTCGGGGAAGAATTTCAGTATAAGCATGAATATCAAGTGCTAGATTTTTTTTTACATTAGTGCCAGTTTCTGATTTTATTGGTTCACTTTATTGTTTTCTCATGAGTTCAAGTTCATTAAACGTAGGGGGGGAGGGCGTTTTTTTTTCAATTTTTTTTTAATGGAGATATAATGGAGTATTTCTCAAAATATAGGAGAGGCGGCATTTTTTATTTTTTTATTTTTTCAATAAAAAGTAAGAAGACCCTTCTAAGATTAGTTTTTATGAAAAATGATCTAGAATGTGAGGAAGATTCCTCTATTATCACTGGTCATATTTATAGAAGCGCGTTTTGTTCACATGATCAAGGTGAAGACATGACTGGAATGCAATATTTAAGTTAAGTGCAGCTAGCTCATAATCCCACCAAAGTAAAGGCATACTTAAACCTTTACCAAATTATATTACCAATTTTAATTACCAATTATATTTTAATTTTAATTACCAATTTTATGCCTTTACCAAAGTAAAGGCATATTTTGTAAATTTAGCTGATTTATTTTACCTCGGTCGCATTTGCAGAAGTGTATTTGCTTCACAGGGGGTTTGGAAGATTAGCTGTAATTGAGACAAAAATATGTCAGTACCTATAAGGTTAAATTATAAGGTCAATACAATAAGGTTAAAATTATTCCTATCTTATAATTTTATGCACCATATGAATTTCTTTTGTTGCACACTATAAGTGTATTCTTTGCTGCACACTATAAGTGTTCTATGGTAAGTATTGATGATTTGCAAGTATGATATAATATTTGTAAGTATAATAATACATCATGATTGTTGTTATGATGATATTATGACAAATGTGGATAAAAACATACGTTAATTTTATTTTTGTTAAGTCTAAAACTTGGTCCCGCTACAATTTCATTTACTTTAATAATAATAAAAATAATAATAATAATTTATTTATAACCCATTGCACAAAACAAAGTGAGGATAGCGGAGTACAAAGGGAGAAAGCAAAATAAACATTAGAAAAGAAAACAACACAAGAAAAGAAAACAACACATAAGTACATCAAAATCAATAGAACAAACGGATGAGAACGAAGGTACAAAGATACAACACAATAATTACAACAGAATCAACAAGGAAAAAGGTCAACAGAACAAACTGATGTGCCCGTGATATGGGGTAAGCCGTCGATATGCTTGTGCTGATAACTTGTCATGAAGCTCCTGTACTTTTGCAGTTATATCGGGAGCTTTGTAGTTTCGGATTATTCTCCGATTTTGATACTATAGAAGTAGATAAAGTAGGTATATACAGTATTTATAGTAACATATACGTAGTTTACATAAGCCACTCTTTTTTGGTAGAGTGAAGGTCCCAGAAAGATAAAGTACAGAGTGATCCCAAAAACCTGACTACAAAGAAACCAGAGCCACTTTATTATACTTAGACCGGTTTGACCCAATCTTAGAGTATCCAAATCTGACTTTTTACAAGCTTCTGATATTACAGTCTGGCGAAAGGACAACATATTTTTAAAACTTGTTAAACCAAGCCACCGAAAATTTTCAGCAGAGGGAATGGATGTATTTTTAATTTGAAAAGGAGTATGTGGCAAGGTACTGTTAAAACAAATATACTCGCATTTTTCAAGATTCAGATTTAATCCAATATCAAGGGAACCTCTTTTAGGCCTTTGAACTGTGCGAGAGAAGGAAGATTTACATCTACTGAAAAGGAGAATATCATCTGCGTAAGCAATATATGACACATCAGTCAACCCCATAAAATACATCCGAGAGATCTTGACAATTATCCCAGCAATACACATCTTGAAAATATAAGGTGACAACACTCCCTCGAAATAGACTCTTTATGTAAATTGGTGATACATTCTTTGATTTTGGGTACGACCTTGTATAGTCAGATATTTACACATTAGGATTATTATCTTTTTTTCTTAGAATTCACAAAATTAGCTCTTTAGTAGATGTCAATCCCACATCTAAATATGAACACAGTCTCTTAATCTCTTCATATGAAATGTGTGTCGATTTCATCCATACAGCAAATTTCCGTGGTAGGATTTTTATTTGAAACAACTATCAGAAGTAGAAAATGCTAAATTGGTGTCTTGTCTGACTGAAATCACTGAACAACAACATTAATTATTAATTATTATTATTAATTAATTATAATATAATTATAACATTATATATATTATTATATTATATATTATATTATTATTATAATATAATTATAATAATAATATAATATTATAATTAATTAATAATAATTATTATAATTAATTATTAATTAACAACGACATTAATTAGCACCGTCCTGTGCACTCTAAAAAAAAGACCGAAATTAAAAATAAATATTATTAGTGTAAATTAGTGTATCATTAGTAACATTAGTCTACAATTAATAAGAAAATACTATTAGTTTGTCAGTTTATTATTAGTTCCCTTAGTTTAAGAAAATACCAAATAAAACGCAGACTGAAAAGAAAATACCATTAGTTTTGGTTTGTGTAAATGCCATTAGTTTAACAAGCGTTAATGAGTGTAGCATTAGAACCATTAGTTTACAATTAAGACACGGATTAACAAGACAATACCATTATTTTACCATTAATACCCTTAGTTTAAGAAAATACCAAATGAAACGCTGACTGAAAGAAAATACCATTAATTTTTGCACGGAACACTAAAAAAAAATGTAAAATTCAGAAACTAAATTTACTTTCAAACGAGACAAAATATACTAGTGTGAAAATGGGTTCAAAAATGGAGGAAAATAAAGTATAAATTTGAAATAAAAAAGATGTGCAATTCGATTAATGAATGTTAAATACAGAATAAAAGACGGTATAAAACTCTACTTATACCCAGGAGAGTAATTTGCTATGGGATAGGAAAAAACTGCCCCCAAAACTCCGATTGCCCCCCCCCCCAGCTGAAATTTATCGTCTTCAAAAATCTCGTCAAAACTAATATAGGTCTATATACTTCAAGCATCCACAAAACAGATAAGTTTCCTTTATGGTACTATATGGCTCATTTTTCGTTTTATACTTGGCCATTTTCACGTCAATTGGGAAAATCGGCTCGTGATGAAATTAGCCCTTGCTCGTACCTAGGAGTAGCTTATAGGGTTACTTACACTGACTCTCTTACCCTGGAGATTTGTATGCTTGATTATTTGTCAAAAAAATGTTTCCGAGGAACAGATAAGTCAAAAAAATATCTCCTAGCAGAAGCGATCCTCAGAATAATGACTTTTAAGTCAATTTCCAAAGGAGTTTGAGTTACTTTTAAAGGAGAAATATATAACCGAAATATGATGAAAATTTAATGCTCTATTAACAAAATCATTGAAACTAGAGGAGAGAAATATGGAAAGGAGGCCGCGCAGAACGCATTGTGTTAAATACATAAACTAACCTAACCTTTTCTATAATAATAATTTATTTGTTACCTGTTTGTTTTGAATTTAAGCGGAGTAAGAGCGCTAAGAAAAAAAAAAAAAACAACAAAATAACACCAAATCAAAGGTCTAATCAAAGGGTGGTAAGGACCCAAGCGTTGACAGGCCTCAGCACCTAATCTAGCATAGAGTTTTTTCTATAAACAAAAATAATATCAGTGGCGCAAAAATTTCTAGTAATCTTTCGATTTCTATAAGAACGCGGCAGATACAATAAATATTCGCAATAACGGAAATAGAGAACTCTTTTACTTTGTAAATCTTGTCTATTAAAAAACGGGCGCAAACTGGAAAGAAACAATGTAGAGTGATCGCGGTATGTAGAATAAAGTCTGGATAAACTCTTACATGAAAATCTGCCTCGGTGTGGGACAATTTTCGCGTACCCAATTTCAAGTTTACTTTTAATATCATTAAACCCACAAGACCGAAAAGCCGATAAAGATGAACAAACACTAATACCAAGCCACCGTATCGAAGAAACGAACTTGACTGAAAAGCAAGATCGCTATTTTGATGTTGAGCATTAAAAACTAAATATTCACATTTTTCAGTATTACGTTTGAGGCCGATTTCCTCAAAAGACTTGGAAACAAGCTGGGACGATTTAATTAGGCTAGATTTAGTGCGGCTGATCAAAAGTAAATGTATGCAACATACGAAAGATTAGTTAGACCTAAGAAACATGATGGATTAATATCCATTTATAGTAGTATATTTTTAGTAGTATATGTTCAATATTTAATTAAAATGTACGTACATCGTAGTTTATCTCACTGAGACTAAGCTAATAATAAACGAACGCGAAATCGAATTTTCATGTTTTATTCTATTTTCTTAAGGTGATCTTTAATTACTTTAAAAGCTGCAAATGAGTGTATACTAGTGCCCAGAAGTTAGAAAAAATTACACTGTTTTTTAATATCTTAACGGCGCTGAATTACACCTTTTCCTTTTTTCTGATGTATTTTCTACCTCACACAAGGCTGTATTTAGCGGCAGGGGGGTGGTGAAATTTTTGTTCGATTCATAGAAACGCAAAAAAATGCATCTAAGCAAATTTTGACGCGTTTTCAAAGCGTTTTATGTCCCCTCTCAGAGGACCCCCCACCCCCTAATTGAACAAAGTCCTCGCTACACTTTTGTTGCCAGAATTAGTGTTTCAACTGTTAAATTTAAACTAGTAAATTTAAATACTAAATAAGCGACAGTGACAGTTCGACCATGGTAGTTCTAATACCGTGTTTTACAGTTTTACATAGTATTAATTTCGCAGGAGAGCGTAGAAAAACTGAAAATATGTTTCAGGCCTTTTGACTGTTATTAAAAAGCAGTTGTGTTTGTAAAAAAAAAAAAAAAAAAAAAAAAAAAAAAAAAAAAAAAAAAATCTCTATATTCTAGATACGGTAAAAAGAATGTCAAAAAGCTCTGATATTTAAGGATTTTGATGAGTGGGAAAATTAAATGAAGCCTTAGTTTGGTTACATCTTTGAACTAAATAAGGTTTAGAAAACAGACTGAAAAATCCACAGAACTTGATAGGTTTGAGACAGACGATTCATTTTGAATCATCACAGCCTGGTTGAAATTGATCTTGGTTCTAAATGTCAACTTATTAAAAGAAATAGCTTGAATAAAAGAACGGATTTTATGCCTGACGGTGCAGAAGAGGTTGAACTGAGAGGGTTTTATAGGCCTGTAGATGGCTTATAGTTTTACACGTTTGTGTAAAACTATAAAGAGTGGAGGTGGGTACTTCAAATACCTTCCCGGGACATAATTTAGCCTTTAGACTCATCCCTGAATGTTTTGTTTTCCTAACCTAACCCCTTTCCGAGATAGCCAAAAGTCAATCAACTAGAATTTTACCAAATAAATAATAATAACATGGACATTAACTCTATATAACAAGAGTCTCATAGGACTCTTCGTAAAACTTAAGCCAGTGATTTCCAGAAAGCAGCAACTGTATAACAATTTGTCCCAACTGTGTTAGAACTTTTGGAAAGTTCTGGAGCTGGTTCCAGATCTGTTTAACTAGCGTTGCTTAGAACATTAATTTATAAGGATTATTATTATTAAAATCATTTTTTTTAGAAAGGATTTCCATATTTATTGAGGGAATTTAGTACTTTTTCGAAGTTGTACCCCCCCCTCCCCTGCAAATATGGAGCTCCCATCTCCCGAACTAAACTCCTCTAAATTTGCATGAGATTATTGGTTCTTTTTCTTTGGACTACATTCTACCATTGTGCTTATTAGTTTAGAATGTAAAAATAGTGAGAGATATTTAAGATTTATCCAAAAAATTCGTATGTTCTCTATGTAGCTGGACTATTGTTTTATTTATTTATTTTTACATTAGGTGCCACAGTGGACAGTCATGGCACCACAGACGACAAGTATATTCACGGCAAAATCAAATGTAAAAAGAAAGTATTATTTTTTAGTTATCTTTGAGCTGGGTAATATTATTGTTTGTTTTTTTTTTCGATCTTTTCCTATGAAAAAAAACAAAAAAATTAATTCTCAGAATCTGGGGATGGAGCAGCATAATCTAAAGTGGATTACCTCGATGTTTTTGTTGATATTGATATATTTCCTCAACGACTATGGAGGTCAAGTGCCGAAGGAACGGATTCGTAAACTCCTTTGTACCATATTTCATAAGTGCATTTAAGGAGTGAATTGAAAGTTACACCATATTTCGTGACTGTAGGGTCAAAAGAAAGTCTAGGAATTGCTCAACATGCTTCTTTTGTTCTCTGTTTTTAGATCGTATGCATGTATTTGAAATCAAAACTGCCACAACAGACTATTACGTTGGTGAGGACATAGCTTTTGTTCAAAATTCAAATACTGGAATGCCTCAAGCCCCCCTGCCAGCTAGAGAAACCGGTCTTGGCCTTCATCTTGCAAAAGCGTGGGAAACGGCCATTCGACAAGCATCTATGCCAGTGACACCAAAAAGCTCCACTGCCGGAACACAATCAAATCAGGGGAAATCAGTAGAAGTGGCGCAAGAAGACAATACGTCTGATATCGGGCAGCTTTATCAAATATACCCAGATGAAGTTCTTGGGTCAGGACAATTTGGTATTGTTTATGGAGGCAAGTACTAAGATCTCAGGGTTGCCACTTTTTCAATGACCCTGCCATAATTGTAGCTTCTAGAAAGATATTTTGAGGAGCATATATTTTTAGGCCTCGAGTTTAACAAATTATTGGTTTGAATTTTATATATTTTATTATGCACTGCAAATTTGTCACATGATGAAAGAAATTGGCTAGAATTTGAGAAACATTAATTATCGTTTTTCAAGTTTAATAGTAATTTTTAGCACGTTTATTTATGTTAAGGAGAAATATTAATTAAAAAAAAAATTCTTTAAAAAAATGTTTGGCAACTAGGAATGTGTTTAAGACATAATTAAGACATTTTTAGTAACTGTAAAGGAATATAAGAAATTAAGAAATCTGATTATTTTCCGTATCTGCTACTACCACTGTTACCAATTAACAACTAAGCAACTAACAATTTATCGCAGCTGCTCCTCCTCAATCTGTTCTTACTCTCACTCTTTTCTCTCTCACATGAAGCTCCAGTTCCTTCAAATCCTCTCTTACGAACTTTGCCCGCCCTCTTCGAGAACGCCCTGTTTTTTGCCCGAAATGGATTGATCCGTTCAATTTGTCCTAACCATCTTCAGCCTTCTTTCACTATAGCCCTATAAAGTGAGACTGAATACAGAACTAACTTTTTTCCTTAGCAATTCTTTTGAAAATCATCCAGTATATCTTCCATACGTCCATGTTTCAGAGCCATACCATATCAGTATTATTAACGTGGCTTCCAATATCTTAACCTTAGCATGAAGATAGATCTTCCTGTTCTTCAAAAGTTTTTTTTTCAACTGAAAAAATAATAATAAAATAGCCCTTTGCCTAGGCTATTCGACTTTTTACATCTTTATTGCATCTACCATCCTTTCTAATAATACCATCTGCCATCGATAAGTGAAAGTATCCACTTGGCCGATCTTCTCGTTGCTTAACATCGTCTTTTCATTGCCATTTATTTCTATTAAAACTACTTAATCTTTTTAAAATTAGTTCAAACCTTGAACATGAACGCGCAAAACCTCGAGAGCCCTCTTGATTTTGCTAACATTGTTGTCTAGAATACTCAAATCCGGTGCATAAGATAAGTCTAGGGTAATTTTAGCTCCCCCTGTCCCATTTTATGAGTCATTCAGATAATTTAGATAAAACAGGTTGGACACAAACTTACTTCACTATTGATTCCACACCAAACCAACTACTAGCTTTATTTCTCACCTTAACCGCAACAACGCTGTCTAATAATGTAGCGCTAATCGCTTTAACTTGCCTTTCTGGCCTACTATAAAAGAATCGAGCCGTCGCTAAGTTTGATCAGTTGAATCAAACGTCTGGCTATAGTCTCTGAAACTCACGTCTAAAGCACTCTTTAAGTTCTGTTGCTCTTGGGTTAATAGCTAAGCGTGAAAATTTGATCAATGGATCCTTTCCCCTTCCCAAAACCACACTGTTCTTCTCTTAAATTTTCATCTACAACGTCTCTTAGTTTCATAAGTCTAATCTTACTAAGTAATTTGCTCTCCCCATAAATCAAGCTAATGTCTCTCTAATTGCTGCAACTCGCTCTTGTTAAATGAATCTTTGAAATTTTCCACTAGAAGATTTTTCCTTGAATCACTAGTGACTTATTTGCTTGTGGTATGGTATTGTTTACTATGTACACTGTGTATGTCTTTATTTTTTAAGTTTGATGTAAATGTTTCAGTTTTAGCTTAAATCATGTTTGCAGGATTTAAATGTTTCCTTTTGTCAGTTTAATTAACTTATTACAAAGTAAGAAATAAAAGGAAAGAAAGAAAAGGAAAACTTTGGGAAATAAAAGGAAAGAAACTAGTAGCATGTTGTTTCCCATGATATAAAAACAAGAATTCTCGAGTTCTCGAGCGTTTTGACTGTTGAATCAAATATCGTCAAATAAGTAATTGATCTGCAGCCAAAACTGTAGAAGTGAAAACACTGCTAAGGTTTCCATGTGAAAAGAAATCCAATTATATGTTGTCATTACCATTTTTTCCCTGAATATCTTTCAAAAGTTTCTCTTCCAAGCTCTTATTTTAGAAAGTTCTCCCCCTAATTTAAGGCTTCTAATGTTTTAATGCTTTCATTTTCGCTTTGCTTTAATTGAAAGTATTTAATTGAAGAAATATTTAAAATACTCATTAAGCATTTAACTGAATAATTATTTAATAAATTTAATCGAAATATTTATTCGAAATAAAGTTTTTATAATCTTAGTCAACATGAATCGAGATTAATCTGAATATTTAGTGGAAATCAAGTGTTTTATTGAAAGTACTTAATATTTAATTTGACAGAAAGGTATTTAGTTAAAAATATTTATTACTTTCGTTTTGAACTTTTTGATTGAAATTATTTAAGTATCTAACTGAAAGAAGTATTTCAAATAAGTATTTAAGTATTTAATTGAATGCTTATTTAAGGAATCCAATCAAAGTATTTATTCGAAATTAAGATTAATCGAAATTCATCTGAGAACTTAAAATTAAGTATTTAGTTGAAAGTATTAAATGCTTTGATTTTTGATTCAGTACTTTACATGAAAGCATTTAATTGTTTAATTGAAAAAAATAATAAGTATTTAATTGAACACTAATTTAATAAATTTAATTGATATTATGTATTTATTTGATGTTAAGATTAATCGAAATTAATATTTATTCGAAATTCAGTATCTAATTGAAAGATACTGAATTTTTCGTATTGTGGGGGTTTCCGCTATATTTTGTTCATAGAACTAGAAAATAAATCACCTCTATCATAAAAATTATTTTTAGGTACGTTGTTCTAAAATCACGCAAGTAAATAAAGGTGTTTCTTTAAAAAAAAAAATAAGTCAGTTCATTCTGACGTCAAATCGAGTCTAACTAAACATGCCATGAAATGGGCATTATTTTAGCTGATTTGATATAAACGCTTTTTTATTTGTGTCTTTTTTTTAAGTTTAAGCTATTTTTAGTTTCAGTCAAATTTGAATGATGAAAGTTTTGAATATTATCAATTATACTAACTTATTCCTCGTTCATATTAACAGAGAAAAAATATGATGGTATTTCAAGCTAACTGAGTTTCTTAACACAAGCCTATTGTGGCCAAAAATTGTGGTCAATTTTTTTGACCAAAACACAAAAACACAAAATACAAAACACAAGCCAAAAATTGTGGTCAACTATTTTTATGTAAATAGCACATTCTTGAATTAGTTTGCGAGGAAGGAGTTTACGAAGATCCAGAAATGCTTGTTTGTGAACGTGTGACTAGTTTACTATTTATTTATTTGTACACTCTTACAATTAATATTGGAATGGTACCAAATGAAAAATATAAAAAAGACATTTTGAAAACTAAAATTCAATTACAAATATTCAGTTAACGTAAACAGTTTAGTCTGACGTGAATCATAAAGTTTGCTGAGGGTTTGTACTGTAGCTCTCCGTTCTAAATCAATCACACTCGTTGATGGATTAGGGATTCCATATATGGATGAGATATTTTCTTTGGAGAAGGATATTCCTTTGAGAAAAGTATATTTTCTTTTGAGGAAGATGTTTTGTTCAGAAAATCTTAGTGGAAGTTCTTGTGCCAGATTGTGGGAAAGACGACACCATAAAAAAGTTTTGACAGGATAAACCGATTGAATGACCTCTTAAATTTGACAGCTTTTTCACATCCCGAGTGGATAGACTTACAGACCGATTCTGTCAACAGAATCAACAGAATGGCCTCTAGTTAACCTAATCGTCTGACCGTAGCTGACACCAAGGAATTTTAGCTGATTCCATCAAGGACAAATTTTTTATTTAGCCGACTTAGTGCTGCTTAAAACGATAGATTCCATTTTTTCAATATTGACTAGCAATTCTATTCCTCTGTTTAAAGTCACTAGAAGGCGAAGATTCCCTTATAAATCCCTTAGCGGGCTGCTTAGAAGCAACTAGTCGTCTGCATAATACAATTTTTTTTTTTTTTTTTTTAGAATGTTGATTTCTATTTGTCGGTGTTGCTGCAAACTTACACTTTGTTACCACGAACTGTTCCCTTATAAATCCCTTAGCGGGCTGCTTAGAAGCAACTAGTCGTCTGCATAATACAATTGTTTTTTTTTTTTTTTGTTTTTTTTAGAATGTTGATTGCTATTTGTCGGTGTTGCTGCAAACTTACACTTTGTTACCACGAATTGTTTGATATTGGGTGTGTGGCAACAATAAAAATTTGTTGGTGCCTGACCCTGTTCGATGCACATTTGGAACAGTAAATGTCACTACTCATGTAGAAGCTCTATGCCAGGCTGTAAGTGTCTCACAGTGATCCCATCGATCCTTGGGATTTGTTCTTTTTCAACTTCGTCACTAATACCTCAGTATTCAGAATATTCAGCTATTCAGAATATTCAGTATTCAGCTATTCAGAAATAATGAAAGCAGTGTGACGGAGAAAGTGAGCTGTATATTTTTGAATTATTAATGACAAAAAAAGAAAATATAAGTCAATATTTTAAATTTTTTATTATTTTAGGTGCATTAAGTAGATATGTTTTTAGCTCTGCCAATTTTTTAAGTTTGGAAAGCAACTCTCCATTTCTATTTTCAGTCGATTTTTTTAAATTTGGTGAACAATTCTCCATTTTCAGTTTCAGTCAATTTGTTTTTAATTTGTCAAACAATTCTCCATTTTTAGTTTCTGTCATTTTTTTTTAATTTGACAAACAATTCTCCATTTTTGGTTTCAGTCGATTTTTTTTTGATTTTTTAGGAAACCATTGTCCATTTTTAATTTCAGTCAAATTTAAAAGTAAAATGTTTAATATTCATGATTACCTTACCATAGACCATATCTCTGCTTATGCCTCCTATGTTGTCGTGAATGAGTTGCTAATCACTCCTCTTATTTTCTTTCAAGACTAAGTCGATCTATTTTTATCTTATGAAAAGCCTCCATGGTAAATACATTTTTTCTTTCCCCCTCAATTTTTCTACACACAAAAAAAAGTATTTCATAACTTGGTAATGGAATTTGAATACATCACGTACAATCTAAAACGTTACTTTTTTTTAGGAATTCATAGACGAACATCTCGGCCAGTAGCCATCAAGGTGATAGATAAGCAACGATTTCCAACAAAGCAAGCGGATCAGTTGAAAAATGAGGTTTCGATTCTCCAAAATCTGTCACACCCGGGTGTAGTCAATCTGGAGCGAATGTTTGAGACTCCGGAAAGAATTTTTGTTGTAATGGAAAAGCTGAAGGGAGATATGCTGGAAATGATTCTCTCCAGTGAGAAAGGGCGATTGTCGGAGAGAACCACCAAGTTCCTTATTACACAAGTACTTTACCCCTTTGATTTTTACCTTAATCACTCTTTCGTAAGCTAGATTTAATTGCTGTGAATATCCTGTGGTTGTGCTGTGGGCTGATGCTCTGCTTAGTAATGCAGGGAAGGGGTTCGATTCTTGTCACTGTAGAAAAAACCCAGCAACTTAATGTCTCTTCAGCTCCATATATCTGGAGGAGTTTTATCCTTATCCTTTTGTTTGAAGAAAGGGATATGTGAACTTAAATTAAGTGCATAATTCAAGTCTGGGATAATTTGGCCTCCCTATTTATGGGTCAAACAAATAATTTAGGTAAATGAGCTAAGATTCAACCCTACATCTTTGCTTATTCCAGACCAAATCATCTACCAAACCTTTCTTCTCAGCTTAACCATAACAATATATTTTCAAACAGTTCGTCGTAATACCTCCTCCTAATACCTCGCTCTTTACGCTAAAATAATTTTATTAATTTCAACTATTTATTCTACGGCCTTTGTGATTTGGGGGTCGTTCTTAAGGAATTGGGACACAATTTAAGATTTAATGTAAAGAGCAAGGTATTGACGAGGGGGTGAACCCCCTCATATACGTTATAAAAACATACGAATACAGAAGTTCGTTACATAAGTTAATTCGTAAGCTACGTATATTTTTACTAATAAAAGCGTGCGTAAAAATATTAAAAATTCTAGTTGCTTTTTTAAATAACCAAAATATTGGAGGTTAACTAGGCATACTCCCCCGCTCCTTTTTTTTCAAAACCGTCCGATCAAAACTATGAGAAAGTCAATTAGCCATATAAATAAATTAACATACAAATTTCGTTTTAATTATTCGTGTGCGGAGAGCCAAAATCAAAACTTGCATTAATTCAAAAGCGTTCAGAAATTAAATAAAAAAACAAATCAAGTTTGTTTTAACTGAAAGTAAAGAGCGATATTAAATTTTAAAACGAACAGAAATTACTCCGTATATGAAAGAGGCTGTTTCCTCCTCAACGCCCCGCTTTTTACGCTAAAGTTTTTTACTGTTTTAAAAAGTAGGGTTAAGAGAAAGAGTCAAACTTTAGCGTAAAGAGCGGGGCGTTGATGAGGAAGCAGCCCCTTTCATATACGGAGTAATTTCTGTTCATTTTAAGTTTTAATATCGCTCCTTACTTTCAGTTAAAAAACTTGTTTTTTTTATTTAATACATCCTAGCATCCTTGTAACTTACTTTATTCTGTTACAATATCACTTTTAATTTATTGATTCTACATTTATTTTATTTTTGCTTTAATTTTAGTTTTTACTTTACTTTATATCGTACATTATTCTGGTAAGAACAAAATCAAGCTTGTCCCTGAGGAAAAACTACTAGCGCCATCAAATGTTACGCAGCAAAATTTTGAGGATAATCTTAAAATCTGAATAAAATCATATATTTTATTCTTTTTATGTCTGTTTTTACTTTTCTTCTCTCTCCTCTTCGTAAAACAAAACAAGTCTTGTATATATGTACATCTTTAAAAATTAGTAGCCCCGACTAATGTAGCCCAATTTTAGTTGGCTACAATAAAAAACAGCCTATTTATGAAAGATTCAGCCTATTTTCAGGAACATTCTAGCATTCAAATAAAGCTGGAGCATAAAAATGTTGGAGTCAAAAACTGTTACTTATAATGGTTTAAAATTTCACAGAAAAGAACCAGTCAGGTAGAATTTAACCTTTTCCTTTTTATGCCACACAATTTTAAAAACAAACATAGAAGAGACAATCTCGTTTTTATTTAGAAGAAAATTTAACCTTTTCCTTTTTATACCTTTGAATTTTATAAATAATTATAGAAGAGCCGATCTCATTTTTATTTAGAAGAAAATTTAGCCTTTTCCTTTTTATACTTTTAAATTTTAAAAATAATTATAGAAGAGGCAATCTCGTTTTTAAAAAAAACTAATTTAATTGGCTAATTAGTTAAATTAACTAAACAACTGATTAACTTAAGCTAAAACACTTTGAGAGAGAGACACTTTTATTATACATATACCATCAATATACAAAAGAACCACATCAGCCACTTTAGAAAGTCAAAGACTTGCTAGTAGTGGCTGATAAACATTCAATGAACAACAATACCGACAACATTAACAAAACAAAAAAACTTAAATTAAATGAGACAAATCAGTGTGAAAAATAAAACAAAAGGAAAATGAAAAAGAAGAAGAGAGAGAAAGAGAGAGAAAAAAAAATCCTACTTTCAACTGCTGCAAGAAATGCTAATGATCTTGTGGAGAAAGTAATCAAACTTTTAAGTCGTCTTTTAATTTTCACAAGGATTAGCCGTTTATCAGTGAGTGTTTTAAAAACTTATTTTATATTGTTTAGTCGAAAAGGAAGTCCAGTTGACTTAAGTGGAAAAATATTTCTTTGAAATAGGCCATTGAAACAAGCTGCTGTGGTAAGGTACCTTGGTTTCTAGCTTGATCCAAATTTGAGTGGGAAAGGACATAGTGATCAGGTGGCAGCTAAGGTATCTAGAGGACTTGATCTGATTCGGCGTCTGAGAAATCAGTTACCTTGTTCTACCCTTTAAACTCTTTATCATTCTATTGTCATGCCTTTTTTATGGTTGTGTGATATGGACTGGTGGATAAAAAAATTTAAACGTGTTCCAGTTTTACAAAATAAAGTTATTAGACCATTAGAAAATTATGTTCAGTCGTGAAAATGATACAGTTAATTGTTAAAGGAAACCCATGATTCTTAATGTTAGCCAACTTCATGATTATTAATTTGCTATTTTTGTATTTCGGAGTATTTATGGTTTGTCCCCTGAAATTTTTCGTCAAATGTTAACAAGGAATTCTTAATACCACTGTTATAACACTAGAAATATGGATGATTTGGTATATGAGTGTAATAGCTCTTAGAGGACAAGTTTTAGTCCCAGGTTTGCTTGACTAGTAAAATAGAATTACTTACGAACGAGTATAAGGTTATCTGAAAATGTTAGCCAGTTTAGGAGTAGACTGAAGAACCACCTTGTTGGGTGGGATTAAGTAAATAATTTAAATGGGATGGCCTATTGCCTTTTTTAAGCTAAAATACTAAGTTAAATACTATATAAAACCAAAAATTAATTGAACTAATGAAATTCAACAAATAATTAACAATAACTTATTATATTAAGCCCAGTTTATGCAACTAAGCTACGTGGAAGCAACTTATCTTTTTTTTTCTTCGTTTGAACTTCTGGTTTAAATTGTACTGTTTAATCTTCTTTAACTTCATCTTTATGCATTACGTGATAAAACAGAGCTTAAAGTTTTGATGCCGAATCTGTTTAGAAAATTTTGATTATGATTTTAGATATTTTTATGTTTCTGAGTAACAATTTGACCTGGCAAACTAGAATTCAACAGCTAAATTGAATGACTGCTCATGTTCTTAAGTTACCCATATTCATGCGAAAATCCCCTTAAAATAAAAATTAAAATCCAAAAAAACAACAACAAAAATACAGGAACTAAATGTTAATTTTTTTTCAGCCTTAATTTCATTAGCTCCGTGTCCTAGAGAGCTCATATTAAACTAAGCCATATTGCTGAGCATCATTTTAATGCTCAGAATTTTTAGCCAAAAACAAGCGCACAAATAATTTCCGAGACTACACTTGCTAAGCATGACAAGTTGAGATGCATGAAAAAATTCGAGAAGAAGAAAACATGGGGATATTTATAGCCAGTGAAAACTAAAATGCAATGCAAATATTTCTCTCGGTGCAAACTAAAAAAAATACAAAACTGAAACGCAGAAAAAAAAAAATAAAAACGCAAAAAAAAATAAAAAAATAAAGAGAGCCTTTCCAAGCAACAGTGAAAGAGTAACTGAAAGAGTGTCTTACTATTATTTTAGTGGTGTTTTTACGGCTTGGTTTTTACGGCACTTGGTATCTACCAAGTGACATAAAGCGATCGCAAATTCTGTCGGTCCGTCGGTCTGTCTGTCCCGGTTTTGCTACTTTAGGCACTTCCAGGTAAGCTAGGACGATGATATTTGGCAGGCATATCGGAACCAGACCATATTAGATTAGAAATTGTTGTTTTCCCGATTCGACCATCTAGGGGGGGGGGGAGACGGTTAGATCGAAAAAATTAGAACACATGAGGTATTTTTAACTTAAGAACAGGTGATCGGATCTCAATGAAATTTGATATTTAGAAGAATATCGTGTCTCAGAGCTCTTATTTTAAATCCCGACCGGATTCTGTGACATTGGGGCGGGACCTAAAATCTTGGAAAACTCTTAGAGTGGAGGGATCGGGATGAAACTTGTTGAGAAAATTAAGAAGAAGTCAGTGCTTTACTGACTTAGAAGGGTTCAGTGCTTTGGCGAGTTTGGTGCTTCTGGACGTGCTAGGAAGATGAAAATTGGTAGGCGTGTCAGGGAGCTGCACAAATTGACTTAATAAAGTCGTTTTCCCCGATTCGACCATCTGGGGGGCTGAAGGGAGAGGAAAAATTTGAAAAAATGAGCTATTTATAACTTACGAATGGGTGATCGCATCTTAATGAATTTTGATATATAGAAGGACATCGTGACTCAGATCTCTTATTTTAAATCTCGACCGGCATTAAGCCTCTGATTTCCCTTTTAAATCAATCTATTCATTCTTAGAATTTTGCTAGAGCTCATACCATATGAGCTCTTGGCTCTTCCGGCCTCGTCACAAGTGTCATATGAGCTATTAGCTCTTTTTTTTGCAATGAGGTGCAAAAGTGAGGTACACGAATATCCTTTTTTATTTTTGCACTGAGGATGGTCGACTGGAGGTCTCGACCGAAATACTTGCATTGCATTTTCATTTTCACTGGCTGTAAATATTTTCATCTTTTCTTCTTTTCGAGTTTTCACTCATCTTGTCGAACAAACGCATGCTTAAAGAATGTAATTTCGGATTAATTTCATGAAGTTACAACTAAATTCTGATTATTAAGTTAAATTTTTACTTCAGTTTTGAAATTTTGCATTTTTGTTCAGTAGCCAAATTTTGTTTGTAGAAATTTCTGTTCTTTTTTTTTGCTAGAATCATGTCTTCATTTTGATTCCTACTCTGTTTACGATTTATCATCAAGTTTCAAGATTTATTAATTTTTCTACTCGTGTTACGATTTATTCTTTTTTCGAAATCCGTATCTTTTACGTGGCTCTTTACTTTTTTTGAAAGAGCTTTTTTCCAGATAATTTTCTTGAAATCTCAGCAATCGGTTTCAACCAAATTTATTCAAATTAATCAAAAAAAATTCTTTTTTTTCAAATACTAAATTCCGGCTACTGAAATGTGTCGAAAAATTTGCTAAAATGTTGCTGATTGAGGTCAGAATGTTATTAAAAATAAAGAGGAATATTTTGACCATCACTAAAAAATGACTATCTTCCAAAACTTTCTATCCATTATAGCTTTTAGTTTTCTTTCAGAAATTTGTTTCAATTCAATGGTTGTGAATACCATTAAACTGAATAAGCCTTATATTAGTTTTTTAAATTTATTATATTAATCTAGTAGTATGTGGCGATACATTCATGTTATTTTGAATTCCTGTTATGATCATCTTGAAGCATACTCTTTAGTTCGAAGTGGCTATTGTAATATATAAATGTAGATTTTAGATTCAGATAAAAAGATAGGCTATTTGAAGAAAAGACGTCATTCCTTTGATCAATAACATTATTACTCATCTTCCACACAAATTAAAGTAAAATAAATCCCCCATTACAGCTCCCCGACATACAGCTTGTAAGGCTGGGAGTAAACTGCCAAAATAATTCAATAACACCTGTTTTCAAAAACCTCTCGATTAATTTTTTTTCTACTGCCCTTTATCAATGTTAGATTATCTGTAGAGTGTAAATTTATTTTAAAAGCATGAGAACGCTGACATATTGCCGAAGATTGTCCTTTTCGGCAAAACCGTCTAGGGCTAAATGAAAAGTAGGTTGTCCACGTTTGGGATGGGAGAATGTCATAAAGAACGATTTAAAGAAAATTGGAACTTCCTGTTAGGGTGTAAAGAGGTAGGCTTTGAATAGATTGGGATGGGAAGGAGCTCGCTTAGCTCCTTCCTTAGCTCCCCTTAGCTCCTTGTGTTGGGCTCAGGTGGCTTGGTGCTGCAGGTAATTGTTAATAGTTGTAGTAGTAATAAGAACCATACATCAGCACCAATTCACGACAATGGACGGGGGGGACACGCATTTTTTCTATTTTTGTTTCAAATAAAGGTACAAAAAATGTGTTTTTCCAAACCTAAAGGAAGTGGGTAATTTTACTCTTTTTTCAGCTTAAATACAACAAACGTATTCCCCCCCCCCCCCAACTCCCGGCCAATGGTGTTCTTGATGCATATACTGACACGGAGTTTTAAAATAATAAGGCTTGTTTGAAATAGTTTCCTACATTTAGTCACGATAACTTTTGGAGGAAACTCTCTTCTTATAACTTAATTCTTTGATAGTAGTAGATTTGATAGTCTATGTGGCAAAGATGAAACTAGGATTTTGTTCGCTGCAGGGGTTACAAAAAATATTAAAAACGTGTCAAAATTTGTCTAAATGCATTTTTGTTATGTTTCTACGAGTTTGACAAATATTTCGGGTGGATTCAAACCCGGTAACCCTTCCCCCAGCGATATGGCTTTGCTATTTGGTGCTTTAGATTTTTATTAGCTATTTTATCGCTTTGATATTTATTTATCGTTTATTGCCAAGTATTTAGCTAGTTTCGATTTATTTGTTTTCACCCATAATGGATTCATCTAAAAAGAAAAACTGTTAAGAGAGAAAACGAAAAAAAAAAGATCTTGGAAGATATCTGTCTCTTGTTTGTGAGGTATTTTTGACATTGTCTTATATTTTTACTTGCAGAATATCAGCCCTTAAATGGAAAATAAATAAGCAAAAATAAACTCGAAAATCCTTTGTTCAAATATCGACCAAAGTAGAAAATAGCTTTTGACATGGCTTGGAAAAAATAAATAAATGAACCGTTAATAAAGCACATCAAATTCCCCCCAATATGGTAAAAAGGGTCAAAGGAGACATTCTGGCAAATGATTTCCCTAGGGAGAAAGTTTAACTGTAGATATGGATTACTAAAGTACTTTCGAAAGTAGACTAACCTTTGATATTTATACACATTCATTATTGGGTACTTGCCAAAATTAGGTAGAAATTATGGATCTTTGTTTTTTGACATAACAGAGAGAGAGAGAGAGGTAAATTAATTACAAACAAAACAATTATGAACCCAGTGTAGCGAACACTTGAGAAGTAAAAACTTTTCCGGGGGGGGGGGAAATTGTAGTTAAGGGATTTACGAGAAGTACAGTGCTACTAAAAGAAACCTGGTAACCATACAGGTCGTATTTCTTCTTCAGCATCAATTACCTTACTCACAAACGATCACAAGGACATGCTCTTATAATAGCAATCCCCCCTCCTCCCACCAAAAGAAAATTGCCAGAAGACCAGAAATCTGTTATTTTCATTAGAAAAAAAAAATAAAAAAAAAATAATAAACGCTCTAACCTGTCACCTCTAGATCTTAGGGGCCTTGATAATCTCTCAAAAACCTCTTACTTCTAGATCCTAGTGGCCTTGATAAACAGTCAATAACTTTTTAAATTGAGATCCTAGTGGCCTTGATAGCATCTCGGTACACGCTTCTTAATCCTAGTGGTCTCGATGAACCTCTCAATAATCTCTCACTTCCAGATCCTAGTGACCTTTATAACCTCTCTGGTAACCTGTCACTTCTTGATCTTAGTAGCCTTGATGACTTCGCACTTTTATGTTCTAGTGGCCTTCATAACCTCTCACTTCTAGATGCTAGTGGGCTTGATAGCATCTAACTTCTAGATCCTAGTGTCTTTGATAACCTCTCAACAACCTCTCACTTCTAGATCCTAGTGGCCTTAATAATCTCGCAATAAATTTTCACTTGTAGATCCTAGTGGCCTTGAGGCATCTTCATGGGAAGAATATTGTTCACTGTGACCTAAAGCCTGAAAATGTTTTATTGTCTTCCAATTCTGAATTCCCTCAAGTCAAGCTGTGTGACTTCGGTTTTGCTCGTATTATTGGAGAAAAGTCCTTTAGAAGATCTGTTGTCGGAACGCCGGCTTATCTTGGTATGTGTTTTTGTAAGATTTATTTAGTCTGTATAATAATGTAGTCGTTCATTCCCCGACAACATTGAGTATGTTATAATGCTAATGCATAAAGTGACACAACAAAGTACAAAAATAGGAAGAATGGTAGAAGGAAATAGAATAGAAATAAAAAAGATAGATTAAATAATAATACGGATCGAGAAAAAATAGCACACATAAACAATTTAGCAGAGGAAATGTTAATAAGTACAAAAAAGTACAATAAGTGGCACGAATATGAGCAAAGTTAACTGTTAATAGTCAATTTTAAAAGAGTATGATATGATCTGGAAAATTGCCCCGAATCATAGTAGATTTTTCCTAGTCTCCATTGAACATATTGCGATCATTCAGTTCTTTTTTAATAGGTTCGCGACCATTATTTAACGTCCAAGGTTTTTGACTGAGTTGTCTGTGTTTGCTATTGCGAGTATTTATTGTTTTTACTAAATGCTTTAGTAACTCAAGCGCATAATAGTCTAATCATTCATTTTTTACAACTTGGAGTACGTTATAATGCTTAAATATAAAGTGACACAACGGAGCGCAAAAATAGAAACAATGGGAAAAGGAAATAGAATAGAAATAAGAAAGATACATTAAATAGAAAGAATACTGATCGAGATAATAAGCAAATTGTAGAACTGTGCACGGAAACAATTTAGCTAAAGGAAATTATTAGAAAGCACAATAAATAGAACGAATAAGCGCAAAGTTAACTGTTAAGAGTAAATTTCAAAGAGTATGCTAAGAACTGAAAAATTATCCCGAATCATTGCCAATTTCTGTGTTAGGCCTCACTTAGGGCTTTATCGAATATATTGTGAGCGATTGATTCAGTTTCTACTATTTCGTGACCATTATTGAGCATTCAGGGTTTGCGAGCAAGTTCTGCATGTTCGCTATTATGAGCATTTATTGTTTTCTCCTAAGTGGTCCAGCCACTTAGGGAGGATCAAGGAATACTGTAGATAATGAGCAATTTTCATTCGACTTTTGAGAGGGCGAGGGTTCGAATCCTAGTGTAACCAATTATTTAGTTTGGGACGGGGGTCAGTGGCGTGACTCTGTAAGCTCAGCCAGAGTTGACCCAGCTCTAAATGGGTACCTGGAGAAATCTGGGGAAGGTAAACAGGAAGGGTGTGCGAAAGCACAGGATGGTTGGCCCCCAGCGCCCCATTGCACTTCCTGGCTGAAGGGCCAAGAAACGGAGATCAGCACCGCCGGTAGGGACTGCAAAGTCTAATGTCGTACTCTTTACCTTTTACCTTATTTTTGTGGGCGAACATACTTTATTCGTGACAGTTGTCAACAATGATCCGAAGTCAAGCTCATCAATCTAAAGAAATAAAGTGTAGTCTTAACTAGTATTGTAGCTTATCATAATTGGTAAATAACGGTTGTCAGGATCTTTCGTTTTGGGAGGGGGGTAATAACGTGTATAAGGTTAGTGCCATTTTAATTTTTCTCATTTATCTTAATGCTCAAGCAGACATACCTCGATTTTTTTTTGGCCCTCTAAAGAGAAGACGAACTTGGAAACGTCGTTAATTAATTTGTTATTAGTTGCAATAGGAGTGAATTAGTGTTTATATGGGGTTTTCATATCGGGTTCTTAAAGACAGGTGTGACACTAAATCAACGAAGAACACATATTCGCTTTTTGTCAACGGATGTGACTATTATCTGTCTCGAAATTTAATAATTTCAAAATCTTTCGGTACTAATCCAACATATGTGACAGCTACGTTACAGGTGTGCTGTCAATGCAATTTAGAGGATTAGATTTACCTTCATTTGTTTAACTCCAGACTTTGGTAGTTCTAAAGAGTTATTATGGTCTATTGTATTTCTTAGTATGGGACATGATCGTCTCTTACTAGATTTCAAGCTACTGTTGCAACCCAAATAATTAAAAAAAACACCTGATGTTGCAATTTCCGCTAGAATGAGCCATTAAACAGCTCTCTATGATATTCCAGTGCCGAGCTAGATGAGGATAATTTCTTAAACCACATTGACCTGCCATAAAATAAATAAGGAAAAATGAGGATGAAAAATAACGGTAAACAAAAGATGCCGTTAATGCAGAATATTGTGGGTGGAGCCACTTTACTTCTTTTTCAAGCCAATGAATTTTCTTCGTTATTCAAGCCAAGGGACTGTTACTTTCCTATACAGGGGTATTGGACAGGGCAGTTCTAATAGTGTACTTTCTTCTCTTGATCTGACTCTTGTTTAAACAACTATGGGCTATTTTTTTTTAATGGGACGTGATGGTCTCGTCCTAGGTTACTAGCTACCGCTGCAAGCCGGAAATCAAGGTTTTTATCGATAGTATGTATCTTGGATTTTTGGACGCCATTTGGTTGAATTTTCCATGGTGAAGGTTGAATGTCCGTTCATCAATTTCGATATACTACTTAAAAAACTAGAATTTCTAGTGGCTGATGTGTGTAGTCGTATTTTTGTCTTATTTTGATGCTACTATGTATCTAAATTAAAATAACATCCGTAAAGGGGATGGTACATTACATGAAATACGGGACGAAATCACTGAAGGCCCAGAACGTCAAATAACTGACAAAATCAATGAGAAATGCTCCAATGATCGTAGTCTCACAGACTCATAGACTGCGCTGGTGAAATTGCAGGAGGCTCAATGAGACTCTGTAATTACGATGAGCTTATAGAAACGTTGAAGAGGAACAGCATTCCTCTCCATCCTTATTACTGGTACTAAGACCAAAGAAAATTTGGAACTTGTCCACATGGAGGCTATGGTCATGGCTTAGAGAGGTTTCTATGCTGGATATTGAAGAAAAATCATATCCTTGAAGTTTGTCTCTATCCAAGATTACCTAATCAATTGAATCCATAGGTTTCTTTAGGTTAGGATTAGTTAAGTTAGGTTAAGGATCTGACTCTTATTTTAGGATTTATGGGCTATTTTAGTTTTTATTAAGGGACTTGGTTGTCTCTTACTAGGATGCTAGCTACTGCTGCAAGTCGGATATCACATTCCGGATACATTTTACGTTTCAGCTCAAAAGTTTCAACTTTGGACTTTTTCTTCTAGCTCATGATTTTGACTTTGGGCTAATACTCGGGCTAGGATCGCTCTCTGACTTGGGCTAATGCTTGAGTCGCACCATAGTCAAAAGCTGTCGATAAAAAAAACGACGATTTTTTTCTTGAATTTAACGTCACATCTGCATTGCAGAAGCGGAAAATTAACATGGCTTGGAATTGGTTTTTGAAAAGCTTTTTTCAACCCTCATTAATACTATACTATAGTATACGCTCTCATACTATGTGTAACCTATACACTAATATTATGTATATTTTCCCCAATTCCTATTGCAAATAGAAAAAATATCTGTTTAAGCTTAAACCTTTTTTTTTAATTTTGAAGAATGATACCTTAAATCTTGACTCTCATTGGTGAATTGCAAATTTTATGCTTCAAAGTTGAACAGTGTTCGACTCCAGAAGTTACGAAGGGCATGTATAATTGTGCGTAATTTTGTGTTTGTCAACAAGCTTGACTATAATGTCGCCCGAAAATTAAACTTTTTTCCAGGTGATACCATAAACTATGGCTCTCGAGTTTCTATTCACTTCCACCAGGTTGATTTTTTTTTAATCACTACCTGAACGTGTGTAAATTTAACGCCACTGATCTTGAAGCATGTGTGAATTAAAATATCATATCTCCTACGTTGTTTTGCATGATTGTTTGTGTCACAAGAGTAGGTAAAATTAACTTTTAGAAACGAATAAAAGTTATAGATAGTTTCTAAAAAGGTAGATATAATCAGGGATGAATTTCCAGCGTTTTATTAGAGGGGGGCAAAAGGGGTCCATATCTGGATAGTCAAGGGGCACGGGATATTGGTATATATTAATTTTTTTTATCCGCACTCTTGGGTGGACAACTGCCCCTCCCCTAAATGATACTCCTGTCTGTAATGACAACATATGAAGCATTGTCGAAAGCTTCTTTTACATAGCCTTGCAAGCTCTCAAGCTGTCTTTCTATACTTTTACTTTAGAAAGTATTCCTTCACAAAAAAGGAGAATAGCAAGGTTAAGATTTTTTTTTTAGTGGTGGATTGTCTCAATTGATTCAGATGCCCCTGTATTTGAATTACCTAAAAGTATGCTAATTTAAGCCACTGATCTTGGAATATGCGTGAATCAGGGCTACCAGTGTTTAGGAATTTTCCCCAAACTAGATTTTCGCCATATTGGTCTGCAAACTGGAACAAGGAATGTTGGGAAAAGCACATATATTAATCATTAACGTCAAAAATATGTTAAGTTATTAACATTATTTAATATCTTCTTTTTTTCGGACATTGCAAGTTAGTCTTAGCTTAGTGTTAAATTTTCAGTGGCACCCCTGTGGTGTGCTTATATTTATCGAATTATTATATGTGCACCCATCCAAAATACTGTTGAAATTAATTTATTAAAAGTAAATAAAACAGATCTTTTTCTTTTTTAGCACCTGAAGTACTTCGGAACAAAGGTTACAATCGACCATTAGATATGTGGAGCGTTGGAGTAATAATATATGTTAGTCTTTCTGGTACATTCCCTTTTAATGAAGATGAAGATATAAATGATCAGATTCAGAATGCCGCCTTTATGTATCCGCCCAATCCTTGGAAAGAAATCTCATCTGAAGGTATGTTCAAATTTTCATTCATTTATTAATTCTGTTTTGATCCCATTTTCTAGGGCTATTTGAAAGGAAGGTTCAGACGACTAGACTACGTTTTACGGAGGAACGATGAAAGGTTGCCAAAGATTACACATTTGGCTATCCATTTTGGGCCTACCGATAAGCGAATCGCTCTCTAATGGAGCGGAAAGAGGGAATTGTAAAAAATCTAAAAGAAAAGGTAAATTACCAAGAAAGGGTAGCGAGAGAGATTTGTCAAATGGGAGTGGAGGAGGAGCGTTCAACGCTTTTTTGGCCTCTGTTGGCATGAAGCTGTAACAAATTGTTTGTGATAGTTCGTTAGGTTTAGATTCTCATGTGCCTCTGGAGGGGCCTAGGGTATCGATAAGGAATCTCCAGTCTTCATGGTATTCAGCTGCCACCAGCACATCCTCCCACTCGGCATGTAATTCACTACCGAATAAACTTCTATTTCAACTATAACATCAAATAGGATTAAGGACTAGGGGTCGTCCAGAGAAAACCTTATACAGCGCATATCAGTCTGGTCTCCGCTCTCTTAGCACGTTGTAATGGTAGTATACATATAATGGTTTTGAAACCTACACTTCATGTCGATTCATTAGGGAAACAATCTTGATACCATGTTATATGAACCTATTCCTCAATAGGGATTAAACCTTTTATGCCTTTATCCTCTGCCACGCTGCCGTGTTAGCACACCCTTTGATGTGGTCTGGATATAAAATTTCTTTAAAGTTTGATTATCTTGTCAAGATTTTGCATACAAGGTACGGTATTAAAAAAGGGTGACGCATGCTATAAAACTCTTTATTTTGAGTTTGTGCATGCTCAGTTGTTGCCTTCTTCAAATTCCCCACTGTGTATCTTATCGTTGTGTTACGATTGTGCGGTACGTTACGTCATGTTTGATGTTGCGCAAAAAAAAATTCGGTATTCGATTATTTCCGGAATTCCAAAAACTCTGAGTATGTTTGTTGTTTGGGGTGATTTTTTCTTCATGGGTTCAGCCGTCTTAGATCTCATCTCTTTTAATGTGGATATGGCCTAGGGGATTGCCTAGATTGAAGTCACACGATGCCAGGTAAGGGAAATAAGGCAAATGATTTGATGCTGGCATTTTATACTTGGCTTTGGCTAGAAATTTTGACTGATTATACCGTGTAAGCCGGTGCCTTATACTGATAAAGAATTTGTGACTTTTATGCCCGCACTTGGGGTATTTTCTTTTTCTCCTAGAGTTGAGCAGGAAACTCGAGTTATGCTGATTAACAGTTTCCCCCTCAGGGATCTAGTCAGAACATATTATCCCAAGGGCACCAAAGAAAACGGTCATCATTGAAGACTTGCTATATGTTTCAAAGAGAAATTGCCTTCGGATTGTTTCGGGTACCTGACTGACTGACCGTATCTCAAACAGCATAACGAGAGAAAGGCTGAGATTAAAGGGTTTGTTCTGTGGATGAAGGGTGAGATATTGCCAAAGACGTCTTTTTAGTCAACGTCTAGGGTTAAACAAAAAGCAGGTAGCCCTCGGTTGAGGTGGGAGGATGTCGTAAGGCAAGATTGAAAGGAAATGGAAACTTCCTTAGAGCGTGTAAAGATGGAAGCTCAGCATAGGTTGGGATGAGAAGGAGCGTACGCAGCGGTGTTGGAGTGCTGAGTTGTTAGTAGTAGTAGTAGTATACGGACTTTGAATGTAGCTTGCTCAATATGGCCGTTTTCGTGGTCGGTGAAGTTGGACCCTTTCGATGCAAGGACTGTTGTTGCAGCACATAACCTTGTGCTTAGTTACTATACCATAAATGAAAAACCAAGATTCATCAGTTGCTGAGACTGCTTCAAAAAAGTTCGGATCATATATTTATTTACTGTGTTTTTTTTTTACATTTTTTAAAGGTAGCTGAAGGGGAAAATTGCCTTCCATCAGAGGTAAGAGAATTACCTAATATGCAAGTATTTAAGCATAGACTGGTCAGTATAATATTTTATGTAAACCAGTTTACAATGCTGTAAGCTGTCAAGTATTTTCATTTATTTATTGTATTTTTGCGTTTATTTGGTTTTGTCTTTTTTAACCACATTTTCAGCTGATTGTTTTGGGATTATTGTAGCAAGTCTTCTTGTTGTTGCAGTAACTGTTCTTATTTTATACTACTAGCACTATGCTTAGTGATATCTATATAAATAATTAAATAAACGTTGAATAATATTCAAATGCAATACAAATTATTTCATACGCTTCTTTTTGTTTAATTGTCAGAATTTTTTATGCTATTTTCAGTAGACACTTTGTGTTTAGTGAAATTACTATGATAGTTTACCATACGTATTTTTTTTCTGTGCTTTCAGCAATTCAACCATTAGTTACCCGACGGTCAGATCGGAACAGATTACTGATTTTCTCCGTGTTTTACCCATTTCTGACATTAGAAACGTCTTATACATCTTTAACGTCCGTCCTTAACGTTCCTTGGCGTTTTTCTCTAGGCGTCATCTTTAACATTTTATTGACCGTCTTGGGAATACTCAAACCGCTGAATATCTTGAACATGCGCATTGCCATATACTGTTTTGGAAAAAAGAAAATTAATAGCTACAGTTTTTCCAAGCTTCATACTATTTTTTATTATATTTTTTCTGTGTAAAAATACACATATTTTTCATGAAGAATTGAAAAATCGACCTATAAAAACGAGGACCACGCCAGGCTAATGTTTCTAAAGACAATGAAGATGTGGCAGTCAAAAAAAGACGCTTGACGCAGCGCAGCTTTTGACTCTAAAATGCGTAATTTGTCTGTAGTAGAATCAGTTTTGTGATTTACCAAACCTTGTATAGCTTCATTGCTCCGTCCATGGCTTTCCAAGAACCTTACCTATAGAAATATGTCTATAGTCTATAGAAGTTATAGTCTATAGAAATAAGAACAAGAAAACATACCACTATTATAAACGCAACAAAGGGTGTTTATATGAGAGGGAGGAGGGAGTCATATGAGATTAAAAAAAATGGTATAGTTGGTAAAAATTCCAGTATTCATAAAAAAAAAAGTTGACGAAAATACTATTTCGGAACTAGTCCTTTAAGTCCAAAAGATTTGTCTAGGTATATAAACTTGTATAAATCCATCAGAAAAGCGAGAACGATGATGGAAATACTAGTATGTTGATATAGCCTATATAATTTTGATGGAAACAATATCCGTTATTTTTCTTGCATTTTGAGAAGGTAATTTATTTGTAATGATTTACCTACCTATGAATTCTCTCTTTAGTTATCTCTCCGTTCCGTCTGTTTATTTCTTCTGGAAAATACTATTTCGGAACTAGTCCTTTAAGTCCAAAAGATTTGTCTAGGTATATAAACTTGTATAAATCCATCAGAAAAGCGTGAACGATGATGGAAATACTAGTATGTTGATATAGCCTATATAATTTTGATGGAAACAATATCCGTTATTTTTCTTGCATTTTGAGAAGGTAATTTATTTGTAATGATTTACCTACCTATGAATTCTCTCTTTAGTTATCTCTCCGTTCCGTCTGTTTATTTCTTCTGGAAAATACTATTTCGGAACTAGTCCTTTAAGTCCAAAAGATTTGTCTAGGTATATAAACTTGTATAAATCCATCAGAAAAGCGTGAACGATGATGGAAATACTAGTATGTTGATATAGCCTATATAATTTTGATTGAAACAGTATCCCGTTATTTTTCTTGCGTTTTGAGAAGGTAATTTATTTGTAATGATTTACCTACCTATGAATTCTCTCTTTAGTTATCTCTCCGTTTCGTCTGTTTATTTCTTCTGGCTTGAGTTTTGTAGCTTATAAAAAGTACTCTATGTGGATAAACCTTAAACGAATAGTCTGTAACTCTCTCCGTGTTTTCTAGCTATTGACGTTATAAACAACCTGTTACAAGTGAAGCAAATGAAGCGATTCACTGTTGATAAAACTTTGATTCACCCATGGCTACAGGACTATCAAACGTGGTGTGACTTACGTGACCTCGAGCGTCAAGTGGGTATCCGTTATGTCACCCATGAATCTGATGATGCAAGGTGGGAGGCTTACAGGAAAGAGCATGTCCTTGATAATGGACAAATCGGTACGGATCCTTTCAGCGGCCTGTACGGAAAATTGAGACTTTAATTTTGTGTTGTTAAGTTTGTAGCCTTTTTTATCTTAGTTAGTGAATTTGAATTTTTTTTTTATATAATATTTCATGTGGCTACAATATTTTCTATGCCTTTGAAAGCATTGACAGAAGAGGGAATTAGACTATCAGCGTATGGTTCATTTAAAATGTAGTGTCTATGGAGGTAGAAAAATGAAACGAGATTAGATTTTTGCTAGTTGGTGGCTATTCCATTTATCCATTGCGAAAAAGTTCATCCTAAAACTTAGCCTATCTTTGGGATAGCGGTGAAATCTGACTGCAGGATTCTGCTGAATCTAGTCCAAGTTCTTTTTTCAGTCTCTATGGGAGTGGCGAAGTGTACTGTTAAAACTTATTTCATGGAACTATTCTATTCTCGTGAACCAAACCAATGAATGTATCGAACCTTTATCGTTCTGAGTGTGAATTATGTTACTCCTAGGCCTAGGCTGAATTTGGTCTGCCTCTGTGTCTGATCAGAGATAAAATGGGCTTACCTAATTTAGGCTCCGATCCCAAACGCCCAGTCCCTCCCCCCCCCCCAAAAAAAATAATAACAAAACAAATGATCATATGCAGTGACAATAAACGCTGGCCTATTGGGGCCCTCCTTGAGCATGGTAATTTGAGATAGGGCTTGCCTATCCCTATTCACTCTTTGTATTTATTTTGTAGTGTCAATGTGTCCACCGTCATTTTCCCCAATCTTGACTTTTCCCAGGGGTCCTTATGGGCCCCCGGGTATGACTTTGGTAGCCCTTATTGGCTTCAATCTATTTAACCGCGGCAGCGTATTCCACAAAATACTCTGCCTCATGGTCAGATGTTGGGCTAGACTGCCAGTGTCTGAATGGTGGCTAAAATTAACAGTAGTAGGTTCCTGTTTGGGCCTACTACTCTCAGAAGCACCACAAGATGGTTTTTATCAATCCTCCCGTGTACTCACCTAACTAATCGTCAAAAACGAACTGAAGTTTATTGTAGTTTTAATAGTTTATTTTAGAAAGCTTATTTTCCCTTTCATATTAGAAATATAGAATTCAGGTATATAGCATGATTTTACTTTAATGATTGGATTTTTCCCGGAAGAGTAGATAGGAACACGAATGAGTGCGTTCTTAGGATTTAACTCATTATTTGTCCAGGAATTTGGACCATGGTTGGAATGAGGCAAACCTATTTATTTACGTATGTTTTTTTCTCATATATATTTATCGCCTTTCTCCCTACCTATATGCATCTCTGCAAGAGAAAGATCTTAATCAACACCGAACAAGTAGTTTTTGATATCTTTTACTGTCCTGCTTTCATTTGTTACTTCTACGAATGAAATCTCTGAAGACTAATAGGTTACTACAAACTTGTCACAGGATTAAACCACCTGAGATTGACTCACAGGCTAATTCACTCTCGCCGTGACTCGCAGCGTTTTTGAGTTTCCTTAATATGTATTTTTAATATGTTCTTTAATATTTGCGATTTTTTTAAGATGTTCCCATTGTTTTTAAGTGTTTTTCTATAGTTTCTCAGCCTTGCTCTTATCGTTATTTGGAAGAAAAACATCAAAATCACCAAACTTCTGGACATAGCCTAAGATTATATTTAAGCATTATTAGGAGAGTGAGGACCCGGGATGCAGTTAAACTGGAACTTTGTGAATGAAGTTATAATTTCGTAATTGTATTATTTAGGTCAAAACAGGAAACACATTTAACTATTTACTACTACCCTCTCAATATATAGGCTACGCTATTGATGGATATGTTACTGAGATATTTTTTCATTTATTGAACAGGTCCTGAACCTGCCTATGATGCAGGATTTTATTAATGTTGCTTTTTAGATCTAAAGCAACTGCTTTAATAAATTCGCAAATGAGCGCAAAATAGATAATTTTATGAATTGTTTTCTTAATTAGATCTTAAAAACGTATTTAATGTATCAAATAAGTCTAGAGCGTATATTTGCTCTTGTCTAAAATAATGTAGATATATACTCAGATCGACAAATAGATAAATATACACAGATAGATCTACCACAAAATACACACATTGGTTTTGGACACGACGATACCTAGTACTCTATAATATAAAAAAAAAATCTTTCTGAAATCCATTTTGAAGCTTCTGGGGCTTGATTTCTCCGAATTGTTTCAATAAACAAGAGATAATGGTTGTTATTCCTGCTTATTATCTAGGTCTTACCCAGTAGGGGAGAAGGGAGGGGGCAACTCTGGAAGAATGAGTCTTGTTAGCGAAGTGTTCATTTGTTTAGAGGCTTTAACAAAACCGTTTAGCTTTTCTTTATAAGGATTCTGAATATCTGCCTGTAAAAATTCCAGATTTATGTTCGAGAATAAAAGCCAAATTCAGCAGTTTCAATTTTCTTATGGGTAGTTTTATTTTTTCAGAGAATTTAAAAGAAACAAAAAAAAAGAGAAAGGGATATAAGAAATTTCAAGCTATGCCAAAGAGATCCTTTTCAAAAAGCTATCCAAAAGATTTATTTCTCATATCTTTTCTTTTAATTCTTATAAATATTTGGGTAGCTTAGAATGCTTTAAAATGAATTAAGAAAAATTTCATTTTGTACAAAAACTTACTATCATTCTTTTTTAAATACAACTTTTTGTTGGCATTTTCTTTAAACCGGTAAAAAAAAAACTTAAAAAAATTAAAACTTTTAAACATTAAATTTAAAACTTTTAAAATTAAAATTAAACTTTTAAAAATTAAAATTAAAACTAAAAAAAAAATTAAAAATTAAAACTTAAAAAAACTTAAAAAACCGGTAAAAAAAAATTCATTCAAAAAATCAAGACTTCTTAGGTAGCCGAACAAGGCTATATTCAATTTACAATTGAAAGAAATATCTATCAATAACTGGTAAAAAAAAATAACGGCTACCCTCTATGAATAATAAAATTAAATACCTGTCATCGATAGATATTCGCTTCAGTTGTAAATGGAAAGATAGTGGGATCCAAGAAATTATTTCGATTTGATTTATTTGTAACTTTCTATCCGGGTACAGCATTTTCATTGGGGGGTTGTTTTGAGTGTTTGGGGCCATTTCCAGATATTAAGCTGAGTCATACGTCCCACTTTCTGGATTTTCCATAACTTTTAATGTTTCCCCATAACTCTCTGACACGAGCTATTCTTCGTGTGGACTGGAATGACAGGGAAATGCAATGAAATCGAATGGAATTAAATGCACGAGAAATGTATTTTTAGCCGCGATCTATGTCTATACAGCGCTGAGACATTTTGTGTTTAAGAATGAATGGGCGCTCGGACTAAGCTAATTAAACTACGACTTTTTTCTATCCTTAAAAAAATAAATCGTTCAGCGAAATTACTCCACGTCACGGAAGTCAAGTCTTATTACCATTGACTATTTCTTATCTATTATATACATGAAATTATTTTGAATCATGAATTCGGTTAAAATATTTAGAAACTTCAGTTTTTAATTTATCACCAACTTTCTTGAATAATAAGAAAAAGTTTTGTTTCTTCATTTTTTTTTCTTTTTTACACTCTTACGTATAGTACGCAGTGCATTCCCACCTTTTCCAAGTCCTTACTCCTTTGAACCTCAAGACCTTGCATTTTTTTTTATCTTTGAGGCCCCCCTTTTAGGAGATACTTTTTAGCATAACCCCAATTCCCTTTTTAATACTCACAAGAATCCTTTCACCCACAGTTGGCCACCCCTGGCCTACAGGAATGGTTTAAGAGAGGAAACCCTGACATTTTTTTTTCCAAGCAGGACAACGCCATTGATTGTATGATATTTATTTTATACATCAGAAATGAAAGGTTTCCTTTCACAATCACAAATACTGACAAAATCAAAATGCATTGTGTTTGAATTTTAGTGTGATGACTATTAAATAACTGTATAAAAGTAGAGGATTAACATCTTTGTGTTACATGAGAGTTTCAAGTGTTGAATTAATGAAGTAGAGAAGCTCTTTTTTTGCACTTACACTATTGCTTTAAAACAATGCAATGTCTTTAAAATGATTGAACATAAACATAAAGTTTTCTGTTATCAATTAGAGGTCAAAAAAGAGACACCCCTGGCCTTTATATGTTTTGGTATTTTGAATATTAAAAATTCGGCAATATATGGATTAATGCAAACACATAGATGATTCGTAATGAACGTAATTATTATAAATCTATTATTGTAACCATCCTGAAATTATCTTATTCTATTCAGATAACATACGTGCAACTATTGTCAAAGCCTGAAGCAAAAATCCTTGGTTTATCAGTTTGTTGAGGTTGGACTTCAAGCAAATGTAGTGGAAATTCATCCTCAAACAAAAAATTCAGTTTTTGGATCCTTCGGTTTATCGGTTTCTTGAGGTAGGACTTCAAGCAAATATGGAGGAAATTTATCCTGAAACAAAAAATTCAGTTTTTGGATCCTTCGGTTTATCGGTTTCTTGAGGTAGGACTTCAAGCAAATGTGGTGGAAATTTATCCTCAAACAAAAAATTCAGTTTTTGGATCCTTCGGTTTATCAGCTTCTTGAGGAAGGGCTTCAAGCAAATGTAGTGGAAATTCATCCTGAAACAAACGATTCAGCATTTGGATCCCTCGGTTTATCGGTTTCTTGAGGTAGGACTTCAAGCAAATATGGAGGAAATTTATCCTCAAACAAAAAATTCAGTTTTTGGATCCTTCGGTTTATCAGCTTCTTGAGGAAGGGCTTCAAGCAAATGTAGTGGAAATTTACCCTGAAACAGACGATTCAGTTTATGGATCCCTTGATTTATCAGTTTCTTGAGGTAGGACTTCAAGCAAATGTGGTGGAAATTTATCCTTAAAAAAAATTCAATTTTTGGATCCTTGGGTTTATCAGCTTCTAGGACTTCAAGCAAATGTAGTGGAAATTTATCCTGAAACAGAAGATTCAGTATTAGGATCCCTCGGTTTATCAGTTTCTTGACGTAGGACTTCAAGCAAATGTGGTGGAAATTTATCCTTAAAAAAAAAAAAAAATCAGTTTTTGGATCCTTCGGTTTATCAGTTTCTTGAGGTAGGACTTCAAGCAAATGTAGTGGAAATTTATCCTGAAATAGAAGATTCAGTTTATGGATCCCTCGGTTTATCAGTTTATCGAGGCAGGACTTCAAGCAAATGTAGTGGAAATTCGTCCTCAAACAAAAGATTCAGTTTTTGGATCTCCCAGTTTATCAGTTATTGAGGTAGGACTTCAAGCAAATGTGGTGGAAATTTATCCTCAAACAAAAAATTCAGATTTTGGATCCTTCGGTTTATCAGCTTCTTGAGGTAGGACTTCAAGCAATGTAGTGGAAATTTATCCTGAAATAGAAGATTCAGTTTATGGATCCCCCGGTTTATCAGTTTATCCAGGCAGGACTTCAAGCAAATGTAGTGGAAATTCATCCTCAAACAAAAGATTCAATTTTGGATCTCCCAGTTTATCAGTTTATTGAGGTAGGACTTCAAGCAAATGTGGTGGAAATTTATCCTCAAACAAAAAATTCAGTTTTTGGATCCTTCGGTTTATCATCTTCTTGAGGTAGGACTTCAAGCAAATGTAGTGGAAATTTATCCTGAAAGAAAAGATTCAGTTTATGGATCCCTCGGTTTATCAGTTTATCGAGGCAGGACTTCAAGCAAATGTAGTGGAAATTCATCCTCAAACAAAAGATTCAGTTTTTGGATCTCCCAGTTTATCAGTTTATTGAGGTAGGACTTCAAGCAAATGGAGTGGAAATTTATCCTGAAACAAAAGATTCAGTTTATGGATCCCTCGGTTTATCAGTTTATCGAGGCAGGGCTTCAAGCAAATGTAGTGGAAATTCATCCTCAAATAAAAGATTCAGTTTTTGGATCTCCCAGTTTATCAGTTTGTTGAGGTAGGACTTCAAGCAAATGTGGTGGAAATTTATCCTCAAACAAAAAATTTGGTTTTTGGTTCCTTCGGTTTATCAGTTTCTTGAGGTAGGACTTCAAGCTAATGTAGTGGAAATTTATCCTGAAATAGAAGATTCAGTTTATGGATCCCTCGGTTTATCAGTTTATCGAGGCAGGACTTCAAGCAAATGTGGTGGAAATTTATCCTCAAACAAAAAATTCAGTTTTTGGATCTCCCAGTTTATCAGTTATTGAGGTAGGACTTCAAGCAAATATGGTGGAAATTTATCCTCAAACAAAAAATTCAGTTTTTGGATCCTTCGGTTTATCAGCTTCTTGAGGTAGGACTTCAAGCAAATGTAGTGGAAATTTATCCTGAAAGAAAATATTCAGTTTATGGATCCCTCGGTTTATCAGTTTACCGAGGCAGGACTTCAAGGAAATGTAGTGGAAATCCATCCTCAAACAAAAAATTCAGTTTTTGGATCTCCCAGTTTATCAGTTTATTGAGGTAGGACTTCAAGCAAATGGAGTGGAAATTTATCCTGAAACAAAAGATTCAGTTTATGGATCCCTCGGTTTATCAGTTTATCGAGGCAGGACTTCAAGCAAATGTAGTGGAAATTCGTCCTCAAACAAAAGATTCAGTTTTTGGATCTCCCAGTTTATCAGTTTATTGAGGTAGGACTTCAAGCAAATGTGGTGGAAATTTATCCTCAAACAAAAAATTTGGTTTTTGGTTCCTTCGGTTTATCAGTTTCTTGAGGTAGGACTTCAAGCTAATGTAGTGGAAATTTATCCTGAAATAGAAGATTCAGTTTATGGATCCCTCGGTTTATCAGTTTATCGAGGCAGGACTTCAAGCAAATGTGGTGGAAATTTATCCTAAAAAAATTCAGTTTTTGGATCCTTCGGTTTATCAGTTTCTTGAGGTAGGACTTCAAGCAAATGTAGTGGAAATTTATCCTGAAATAGAAGATTCAGTTTATGGATCCCTCGGTTTATCAGTTTATCGAGGCAGGACTTCAAGCAAATGTAGTAAAAATTCATCCTCAAACAAAAGATTCAGTTTTTGGATCTCCCAGTTTATTGAGGTAGGACTTCAAGCAAATGTGGTGGAAATTTATCCTCAAACAAAAAATTTAGTTTTTGGTTCCTTCGGTTTATCAGTTTCTTGAGCTAGGACTTCAAGCAAATGTAGTGGAAATTTATCCTAAAAAAAATTCAGTTTTTGGATCCTTCGGTTTATCAGTTTCTTGAGCTAGGACTTCAAGCAAATGTAGTGGAAATTTATCCTTAAACAGAAGATTCAGTTTATGGATCCCTCGGCTTATCAGTTTATCGAGGCAGGACTTCAAGCAAATGTAGTGGAAATTCATCCTCAAACAAAAGATTCAGTTTTTGGATCTCCCAGTTTATCAGTTTATTGAGGTAGGACTTCAAGCAAATGTAGTGGAAATTTATCCTTAAACAGAAGACTCAGTTTATGGATCCCTCGGTTTATCAGTTTATCGAGGCAGGACTTCAAGCAAATGTAGTGGAAATTTATCTTCAAACAAAAGATTCAGTTTTTGGATCTCCCAGTTTATCAGTTTATTGAGGTAGGACTTCAAGCAAATTTGGTGGAAATTTATCCTCAAACAAAAAATTCAGTTATTCATTCACTGAGTTTGAGTCATTTGAGTCACCGAGTCATTCATTGAGAATTGTGGTGTTGCTTAGGTTTTTTTCTTTAAGAATGGTTTAAAGTGCTTGAAAATAGAAAAGATTCTCATTTTTGCATGTTTTCATACCTTTTTAAAGCTATTGTTCAATGTAAACAAAATGCAAAGCAAATTTCAAAAAGTTAATTCAATGCATGAATAAAGCTAAATATCGATTATGAAATAATAGCAAAATTTTTGCCTTGTATTGAATTTTTTTTTAACTGGTTAAAAAGTTGTACTTCCTCTGTGTCAGTGACGTAATAGTTTTTGTTAACTTAAATTTACCCTAACTTCAATATCACCTACACTAATTTCAAATCTTGAATTTCTTCGAAGTTGGGTCGACAAGCTCAATTTGATTAATACAAGATTTACTGCTACGAATTACCAAACCAAAAAACTCCCTTTCGGTTTTGCAGGGTTCCCTTCCCCCACAAGGCACCCCTTCTATTGTAGAAACACCTTTAAAACATATATAAAAATTATTTTGCTTAAAAAACATCCATCATCCGACCCTCCCTTATCAAACCTGAAGGGAGTAGAATGGTGTGCCTTGATAAAATCCTTTTACATCTTATTCTAATCCTCCTTTAAAATACCAACAATTACATTACTAAATTCTTTACGATATCCATTTCAATACTCAAATTACCAAAAATAAAATTAGTATCTTAAAACTAGTTTCATCACATGAAAATTATCATAAAACCTCACAGCTATTTACAAGTTATAATCTTAATCCAAATATTTCATTTCAAAACTGAATTCTACTCATTTATTCCGCATTCACTCTCTCTCTCTCTCTCTCTCCACATTCGACTCTTTTTCAAACTGAAACATGCGACTCAAATGTATCAAAATTTATACAGGGAATATAAAGCCTGAACACTCATTGCTCATATTTTTCTAGTTAAACACATGTCTTACTTTGTTTATGATATTATCGAAGTGGTTTCATTATTCCGATATTATCCACTAAAGGCGGACTAGGATTTACTTATAACGCTTTTTGGTGTCTATAATATTCTGAGTTCTGTGAGTTCACTCGAAATAAACAAAGTGCTAGAAACATGGGGTTATGGATTTGAAATTTTCTATTCGCTACTATCAGGATTTACATTGCATCTAAATACATAACTCTCAGCTTGAATTTTGTGTCTCCTGGGTATGGCTTTTAATGTCTAATACCCGTTGACTTTTTTTTCACAACTCTACCACCACGTGTTGAGCTCAACCCAAAGGTCTTATATGAATAATCTCCAAGTATCGTTGAAACTGCTTCCCTACCCACAAACAACAGACGTACTGAGATTGCTTAAAATAGCGTCATATGATGTCTTTAATATTCTGAGTTCTGTGGGTGTACTTGAAATTTAAAACACACCATAAATACGGAGTACGGAATTTTAACGTCCTATTGTGTACTATCTTGATTTTAGCTACCTTGATTTACCTTGAATCTATTTAAATGACTGCAAGGATGTATCTAGGATTTTTTGTTTGTTGGAAGGAGGGGTAAAAAAATAGGTTTAAAAAACCATCAAAAATGTCTTTATAATTCAAACTCCCTAGCCCCCTCCCGCCTGGATAAGGTTTTGCCTGACTTTAAGCTTGTTTTTTGCATCACTTCAGCGTTTTTAATATGTATATTTTGATATTTTGAAACCGTCCTTTGTAAATTTTATAGTTTAGTTGCTTGTGAAATAATAGAAAAAATGTTTATTTTAATGCCCATTTTCTGTTGTTTTTTTTTAAGTACGTCTTTTCTGTTTATACAAAAATTTTATTTCTTACTCCTAACTTGTATTAGGCTTAACCTTTTTTGTCGTCAATGTATTTAAATTTAGAATTTTATTAACTTTTTTACATATTGGAATGCCATTGAGTGTTATCATCTGATTTTTCTTTTGTACATAATTTATCAAAACTTGTTTTTACCCTCTTGCGGTGTTGCAGCTTTTATTATTAGAATATTTTTAGCATATATTTAGTGCCTTAAATTTTTTGCTTTATATTTGTTGCTCTTTAAGATTTCCCGTTATGCTTAAGCTTGTTTATGTATTAAATAATGTATTTTTCTATATTCTTCGTGCAGGTTTGCGTAATTGGTCTTTTTCTAACTGTCTTGATGACTACTACTTAGAAATATTGTATAAACTCGTGGGTGTGTTGTTGGCCCCCTCGAATCTATAGTTGTTTATGCTGATTTCAAATTTCAAAAGTCGTGAATTGAATAATAATGAAACGAGTTCAGATTTTCTTTAGAAAAGGCTTTGCGTAATCAATCTTTAATTGTTCTTCTTTAATTAATTAAAAGGTAAACTAATTAGTTAATATTTAATTAAATAATAAATTAATACATAATTATAATAAATGGATTTAGTAAAAAATCAAAATATTATTAAATTAATCAATCATTAATTGATTAGTTAATATTAGTTACTCCATTACTGTAGTTCAATTAATACTCTAATCTAATTAATTAATAAAGAAACTTGCTGTTAATATTACTCAATTAAAATATAATCATAATAAATTGATTTAGAAATGAATTATAATAATAAATAATTAATTAATTAACAATGAAACTTGCTGTTAGTATCCTCGCGTCTGTAGCTTTGAAGCTGTAGTTTTTCAAGCGGATATAAAGGGAAATAAATCTGCATTGGAATTTAACCAAGATGAAATTCTGAATCCAAGAACAGGATAATTTTGAGTTCAATCTGAAGTTTTCTTAGGCAAGATTTTACTTTGTTATTCGCTAACTTTTCTTATTTCATTATTAGAATAATCTAGTTAATTATGATTTATCAGTTCGTAGCTGTCTTTAAACCTTCAAATTCTCTATGCTATTATTTGAGACATAAAGGGACATAGAACTAATAAATTAACCATATAACCATGGGATTTCTGAGACAAAAACTACCATTTTTCAATTTTCTTATGGAGTGTTTCATGGGAAACGTTTCAGTAATGTCGCTGCAATTGCTAAAGGGTGTATATAATATTTTCACTCTTAAGATATAATCGTTAAAAATCGTTTACTACGGTGTTCTCAAAGGGAGGGGCAGCAGAGCAATGTATGAGTTTTTCCACTTTGATCCCTCTTATCTTTATTGCCCTGGAACATGGTAACTTGGAATAGTCCTGAAGTTATGACAAGAATAGGAAATGTGGTGTAAAGAATGGTAAAAGTATAGCAATAATAATATACTAGTAATTTTATGTGCATGAAATCCAAATTTTTGAGGGAGTGGGTTGTACAAACGTTGAAGATCTAATCTTTTGGAAAGTGCATTTTTAGGCACATATACCTCATCTCTTAGACAGGAAATTTTAGCGAATTATCTGAAAATTTCTTTAAAGAAGATCTTTGAATGACTTAGCATATAAATTTCTTCACTTACATTTTATGTAAGTGACCTCTTCATGTGACCTTTTCAGTGACATTTCATGTAAGTGACCAATCATTTCATGATTCACACTAGAACAGCTGAAAGAATGTCTACTGCTGAACAACATAATATGAATTGAGTTATCAATGCCTGATATGTTAAAACAATTGAAGATGGGGGGAGGAGTATTTCAGGGGGCCGTATTATCTGGATCTGGTGGGGGGCTTATTCATCGCAACAATAACAGATCTAAACGAAAAAGAACGTTATTGGAAATAAGGAAAATTGTTATAACGTTTCGGAGGCAGGACTTCGAAAGTACTCTCCTCTCGGAGCACGTAATGCTGTACTTTTCATACATTTCTCTGGGCCAGTTATGCTATTGAGATACATTCGAATTTCTATAATGGTAATAAGAACAATCTTTTTTTTTTGCTTCCAATTTGTAATAAGTTATTATGAAGTTATTACTAAATAGATATTGAAACAACCTCTTTAGCTTTAATTTAAAAAAGTCTCAGATTTTTGCAAAAGAAGCTGCTAATTTTTTTGCTTCATTGCTTTATAAACTATGTTTAATTCTTCTACTGTTTCTTCTTTGTTATATAATTTATTTGTTTTATCTTATTTTGTTTTTTGAATATCCTGATTTGTTGTTATTTTGTGTATCTGCTACTTTAAAGTGATTGTTTATTCTCTTTTACAATTTGGTTGTGGGTTTTAAATAAACTGAGCCAGTTCATTATATCGCTGTTTTCTTTTGTAATATTTCTCTTTTAGTTTTTAAGGTGGTCCGATAATATGTTAGATAAAACACACTTTCTAACAAAGGTAATAACTAAACTACTAAAATTTGAAAATCTTGAGAGGATTTGAATTTTTAAGCCCCTGTTGGCCTTTGTTTACACTGTTGAGATTTCACGCAATAAAGCTGTATGTCCGGGATCTGTTAAGATCTAGCAAAGAGTATAGTCAAAAATTTATAAGGCGTATTGTACGGATAAGCTAATTTTAGCTGTAATGTGCAAGCCAATCACACATGTATTAAAAAAAAAATGTCAGTGCATATTCACCGTAAACCGCAAGCAACACCGTAAACCACATTTGGTTTAAAAAATAGAAATGCTAAGCTTCCAGGAATAAGCTGGGTTTTGCTCATCTTATTTTTAATTTCTACGTTTAAACGGATGTCTGGGACCGATTGGGTGGGGTCTGTTTTACGTTTTAACTGCAAATGTCGTCCCTGAGCCGTTTTTCCGAGAAAAAAAAACAAAAGTTTGTGAACCAAGGGTTAATAAAAACAAAATATAGTATAGGAAAATGGGACTTGCCGTTAGTTCCCACATGCTGCGATTTGTACCAATCCGCTAACCCTATATACGATCATTATGCCAAAATACGAGAGATCAAGATTGACAGTAAGGTTCCTTTGAAATGACCGGGGTTTGTTGCATCTATAGATGTAACGTTGTGACTTGTTGTCATAAGTTCTCGGCTTCAAATGTTACTTATAAAATGTTTCAGAAATTAAGAATTTATTTTTGCTGAAGGAAGGTGTTTTGTGCTAATTATTATTGTTACTTTGTTAATGATAGGACTAGATCTTTCTGCACTCTGAGACGGCTGTCGTCCAGTAATTGCGTTAAGGTAATATTGTCTGGAATAGAAGTTTGTTTACTGCAGGTTCGGTAAAGAAAAAACTGATGTCTTACCTAAATATTTTAGATAGATAAGCATTTCAACGAGGTCTTGACCCAGTCCACCCATCCAATTACCTAGGACAAACAGCATAGCCAAATACAATCAATAAAAAAATCCATGGACATACAACATCGTAATTAGTAAATATAAGCCATCGTAAACTCAAAAGGAAAACAACTCGAATCTACTCAGTTAATCATAATCAATCAGGGCTCCTCAGATAAATGCAGATTAACCCTTATTGGTTTTGGCCGCTTTAAATTGAGAGTTGCGTGCCTACCATAAGTTCTTCACGGTATCCCCGTGATAGATGAAGTTTTGAAATACATGCATATTTATAAAATCATCAAAAAATAACTAGAAAAAGAGATTAGATGTATACTAGAAACCAACGATTAAATTTCCATAAAAACTTTTTAGAACAGATTTATGTCCAAAAAAACACCAGGTGCATTAGAAGATAAATTGCTTTATTGGTTGTTAAGGACCGTTATATTTAACAGCCTTCCAAGCTGACATGAATACCATGTACGATATGCATAAAAGGACCCAAATCAAAGAAACAAAGAGAAATTTCAAAAAACAATTCCCAATATCATTAGAAAACTGTTTGCGTATTTACTTAAATGCACAGTGAAAACTTAATTTTTGGAAATTGTCCAAGGTATCTTATTTGCGAAAAAAAACCTCTCGAGATCAGTTAGTGGCTTAAAATTTGACATCTATTTTTTAAATATGTATAATTACAGCATATCTAAATAATTGTGAGTAAATGGCTGAGTATGCGATGTTCGTATGAAATCTTAATAAATGCGTCACAGTTTATAGTTAATAGATCATCCAAATATTATTAATTATTTGAAAGAGAATATTTAATTTTATTTGGGTTATTCTTATTCGTCATGTAATTAGATTCTAATTGGCTTAAAAACAAGTCAGCTATAAAAAAAAACCGTAAAAATGAAAATCGCGACAAAAATTAAATAACTTTTAACTTATAACGACAATAGGATCAGGTCGGATGAAATCAATTCCGCAGCTTTGAATTACCTCTGTCCTATTCCCCAAAGTAAATAAAGGTAATACTTTCTTTAATGGAGAAATAAAAACCTTTAAAAAACAACTTCGCTGAATTAATTGGGAAGTTAAGTAAATTTTCTCTCCATATTCAAATATTCCGTATTCAACTCTTTTTAAATTTAAAGTTTTTTCACGTCAACAATTTTCAAGAACTTTGTTTCCTAGCAAGTTGAGAAACAACTTGAAATAAGGCCTATTCGCAATGGGCTAGTGCTAAATGTTTGCCATATTTTTCGTAGAATTTTCTGGCTGGCTGAAACATTCTATAAAAATTCTGAATGGCTTGAATTTGCACATGTCAAATATTGGTATCTATAAAATCTCACTGCCAACAGGGCAGTAGCTGGTCAAGCAGTTACTAGGTGATGAATCACCTATTACATAGGTGATTCATTGATCTAAAAAAAAAAAAAAAAAAAAAACGGTGATTGGCAGAACAGTGGCGATTCTGGCTTCTCACGCGCCTGGGGCAAAATCCTGATTAGGAACCTTTTCCTGCCCTCTCTCCCAAAAAATTTTCAGACCAAATTTTAACAACATTTCCATTTATTAACAAATTTTTTTTTAATTTAGTAAGTAAGTAACAATTTTTTCAAATTTCTAATGATTATCTATTGTTTTAATTTAATTTGTTTTCATCATTAGTATTTAATTTTTGTCGTTTTAATTATTTTTATCTTATTAATTGATTAATAGTTTATTAATTATTCTCATTTATTAACTACGGCTTCTATTTTGTTTTAATAAAAATAAAATTTCAAACATTACAAAATGATTGTAACCGATAGATTATTTATTGCAAATTTTGTGCCCTAAAATTTTTGTCCCCGGCGCAAGTGCTCCCTCTTTCTTTCCCCTAAAACCACCTCTGTGGCAGAGGAAATTTGAAAATTAGCGAAAATTTGATAGCTAAATATTATACAAAAACAATCGGTACTTCTACACTTTTTCCAGGTCACTGAAAATTTGTGGATGTTTAAATCAGAAATTCTGGATTTCTAAGAAATCTGACATTAATAAAGACGAATAAACAAATCAGCTATGGGATGGTGGGATAATTATGTTCAATACCAGATTAAATTTGGATTTTTTAGAACTGTTGTTTTGTTTCTTATCCCTAGAGATAAACCCGTTAAACACATAAAACAAAAGCTATAAAAATGTTGTTTTTGTTTCAAGGTTGCAACCTGTACCATTTCAGCCTCTAAGTCTCGGGGATAGTATATTGATCCGTAAGTTACAAATAAAGTTGTATTTCATTTACTCGCTGAAAGACTATATAAACTAGATTAATAAGTAATAATTCCCAACAAAACAGACCCGACCTTACTCTTCTTCCTAATTAGTAAAAAACTGATAATTTTTCTACCGACATGTTTAAAATTTAAAGAAGCTCTTAGGTGTTTTACAGTACCCCAGAAGAATTTTCTAGACATGTTGCCATACAGGGCCAGAACAACCACATCCCGGCAATGGCGTTATTTTGCATTTTAATAAAAAAAATTTACCATCCATAGATATTGAAAAGTAGATCTCGCCCCTCTCCTACATTTTAGTGAACTGAAACTCCCTCTTGCAGTTCTCTGAAAAAAAGAAATGGTGAAGGTTTTCACGCATCCAAGTTACCTTAAAAAGCCTTTACACCAAACATGTGAGAAGACGAATTGAGAGTTAGCTGAATGAAAAGATAGCTAACAAAAAGTGTTAAGCTTACATAGCTACCCCTTCAGACATTGTGCTTTAAGGGTACGTATAATTATAGTTACTGCAATCCAATACCAGACATGCCATGAATATACCCATGCAATTTTGAGTTACTACACCCGTAATTAGTTCCTATATGAAGCAAATTACTTAACACGGTGATACTTCTTAGACCTAGAGATGATGGAGATAATATTTTAAGAGAACTATAATGTGGTCTTAGGAAAGAAAGAAGATGAATAAACCGAATTTCCACTCTTAGATTAATATTTGAGAAGTGTCTGAGTCATCAGACCCCTTGTAGTTCTCAGCTTTATAGATTATGAGGATGCAATTTATTCTGCCGATAGAAGAGCTTCAACAAAGGTTCTATCTTTTTATAGTATAGTAGATAAATAAATTAAAGGGATTAATGTTATGTTCGAGAATGAAATTGCTTCAGTTGAGGTAGGAAATAGTGTTAGCAGCTCATTTCGTCTTAAATTAGGAGTTAAGCAAGGTTGTGTTTTATCCCCATTTATATGGATTATTTTGAAGGACTTTTTCTTAAGAAGTGCGACGAAGGCTATGTAAGAGCGTGGAACCAAATGGAAAAGCAAAGCTCTTCTAGACTAGAATTATGGTGATGATTTGAATGCCCTAGCCCTAGATGAAAATGTTAGCAAAACTAATGATTTTTGAAAGTTTTGACAGTTGAGGGAGCAAGAATTGGTCTGACAAGTTTTTACCAAGTGAGTATTATTTGTAAAGATGGTGGATGCTGTGAACATGTTAAAAGTAGAATAGCCAAGGCTGAGGGTGGCATTTCACAATTGAAAAAAGTTTGAAATAACAGGAAGATAAGTGTCCGATTCAAGATTAAAATATTATAAGCTACAGTGATGTCAAGTGAAATACGGTTCTGAAACGTGGGAACTCCGAAAGGTGGTAGAGGATTAGTTAGATGTTTTCAAGAGGGGTTTTCAACTGATTCTTTTGTGTACCCGTCTGACTGACCATATTTCACACAGTGAACTTTGAGAAAATCGTGGTTCTTTCCAGCTTTTTAGGGCTATAATGAACAAAATGTTCAGATGGCCAGGATATTTTCTGTAGATGAAGGAGGGGAGATTGCCAAAAGTCGTGCTTTTCCGTCAACCATGTAAGGCCAAATGAAAAGTAGGTCGTCCCAAAATAGTGTAGGAGGAGGTCGTAAGGAAGGATATAATGGAAATTGGAACTTCTTGGGATTGTGTAAAGAGGGAGGTCTTGATAGGGTTAAATAAAAATATAAACCGAGAAAAAAAACATTATCTACAAATGCAATTGTTGCTACTGTGATTGAGCATCACAGAAGCTAAATAAAGTTGATTTAGCGAGAGCACTGAAGCGACTCGTGTTCTCAGTTGATTCTGTTCTCATTGAAGCAACTCGACAGTTATCGGTTGCCAGTACACACTCAAGAATTTGAATCTATAGGTATAGGGTTGAAATAACTGAGATAGATTTGTATGGAGGAGCAGCGAGTGTAGCTGTGTTGACCTTGGGCAGCTTGGTGCTGCAATTAGTCGTTAGTAGTAGTTTCAATAGCAACATGTTAGGAGACAAATTTACACCCGGTACCGGATACCCTTACATGTTTTTGTTCAATTCCAGATAGTCCACAATAGTATAAGTTTCCAGTTCTGACTCCATCGAATCTCGCCCTCTAAATGTTTTTATAGTTATCACAATCCAAAATCCCTGTTAACTTGAATATATCCGTGTTATTTTGATTAACATTCACAAATAGTCAGTAAGGAGGCTATTTTAGCCCATATTTACCAGCAACCGAGGTTATTCGATGTTTGAACTACAATCTTAATGTTTCTGAGAAAAAAAAGGGCTAATATTTACCAATATGGGCTAATATGGCAAAACATTTACCTTCAATTGAGGGAATTTAATTCTTGAACTAGAATCCTTATCTCTCTGAGATAACAAAACGGCTAATATTTACCTATATGGGTTAATCTGACACAACAATTCCAGCAACTGAGAGAGTTGGATCCTTGGACTAGAATCTTGATCTCTCTGAGATAACAAAAAGTACTAATATTTAACCAAAAGGGATAACATGCTGAGACCAACAATTGAGGAAATTCGATGCTCGAACTAGAATCTTAAAATCTATGTGAAAAAAATATGTACAGGCTGGAATAAAAGTGACAGATTTTAAATTGAATCCTGAAATTCCACAAAACAAGACGGTATTTTTCAAAAAAAAGGGTATTTTTCAGGAACTGCTTTAAATGGATATAAAAACAGGACACAAAACCTGTCAGCTATTTATTTATTTTTCTACTTAGCATACTAAATAGTGATGTTTTTGCAGGCAAGGTGGGCTGTAAGGGGTCATTTTTCAAGCAATTTTGTACTTGGCAATTAACATAAGGGTAAATATTAGCACATATTTTTAAACAATTCTGGAAAAAATCTCAAGACTAACTCTTTAGTAGGATATATTATAGTAACTGCAATAAGTACATTTTGCCATATTAAGTCATTTGGGTAAATACTAGCACATATTTTCCAGTAATGTTCTACCATATTACCCACATGAATAAATATTATTGCATATTTATAAGCAATTCTGGACATAATTAAAAGATTGTCTCTGTAGTAGGATATACTGAGAAACTATAATAAGCATCTCATCATTCACAAATGTCAATTTTGACAGCAATATTCACTCCAATGGTCATGAATTTATTTTTGGTCGTTATCTAAATTCAAGTCCAAAGTTTTTCATGTGACCTACTTGTAATTTATTGAATGTTTGCATCTCCAGCTTTAAAACAAGAGCCTTTTTTGAAGTTATGTTAGATTAAAAACTCCAGAAATAGTGGAAGAAGATGATAAAAGACAGGGGCACCAATATTGTAGGGGGTGTGAGGAGGCGATTGGTCAAAAATTTTCAAAAAAAAATACAAAAAAAGGCATTCTATATAATCAAAGAATGTGGTGAAAAATTCAAGGAAGGGGCAGTTTCCCAACTCAGAATCGGCATTCCTGAAAAAATTGCAGCGATAAATATCCTACTTCATATCGAGAAGATACTGGCAAAGCCAAGTTTAATGAAATCTGGAAATTTTCATATTTTAGGACGGTTAAATTTAAAATTATCATTTATCATATTGAAAATGATAAATAAATTAAAATTTATCACGTGTCCAACTTGAACTTGCGGATAATGAATTACTGCAGTTATGACCAAAAACACATTGCACCATCAACCCGTTTGAGGCGAAGACAGCCTTGCATAATTGTCTGCCACCTCAATCTATTTGAGCTTCACTCTTTACTACCTTTAACGAATTTCTGACTTCTTGTTAATACCCCTTTTCGTTGCTTTTTCCATACTTGATTATTTTGATCATAGTTTTCCAGTTGTAGTAAATTGCTGCGGTAGGAAGGTTTTAGTATGATAGATAGGAGGTACTAGTTAGAATTAGTATGTAGTAGGTATATAATATGTAATATTCTTCAGTATCATCAGGTTCAGGGAATCAGAAGATCTTATACAAAAATGTGGAATTTTGTATATTTTTTTTTTTGCCAGAAGACAGATCACGGATACTTGTTATTTTTATTTATTTTCTTTTGTTCTTCCAAGAGGTCATCGTGCTGAACCAATCGTCCTAGAGCATTGGAAGAGGGTTTATTTAAAAGCAAATGAAAAGTGCTAGTACCCTTTTTAAGTAGCCAAAAAGATTGGAAGGCAGTTAGCTCCCCTCCCATGCGCCTCTCCCCCAAAGTCGGCCCATCAAAAATGTGGAATTTTGTATTTTTTTGCCAGAAGAAGGATCACGGATACTTCTTATTTCATTTATTTTCTTTTGTTCTTCCCTTTTTCTTTTTGTTCACCACAAAGATAATCATCGATAAAAAAAGAAGTTTTTTTATCGGTGAGCCCATCAAAATTTTGAGATAGCCAGTTTGTTCAGCATATTCGAAAGGCCCAATAACTATGTATTTGTTTATGATATGACCCCCCACAGCGCCCTGGGCTAAGGATTCCAATTTATGAAATTTGTTCATTTCTCACGTGTAGTATTTTTTTATTGGGAAGCATACAGAAATTATTCGATGGGAGGAGGGGGTGTTCTGTAAGGAATATTCTGCGGGTGGGAGGATTTTATATGGGGAAAATTTTCGTTGGGAGGGAAGTTGATGGGGCGAGCTTTTAAAAGGAAATTTCCACGTGTGGAATTTGCCAGAATTTTTATACGAGATTTATTTTGTCTTACTTTCTCTTTAGCGGACTAATCTTACACATGGAGATTTCATAGGGTATTCTCTGTCGAACCTGTCAGTGGGGTAGGAATTTTCTTGAGAATTTTACTGTGGAGGAAAATTTTCTGTGTGAGAAATTCTTCTTGGGGGGAAAGATTCTCCCTGAATAAACTTTCTCTTTGAGGAAATTTCCATTGAAGGGAAGATTTACGACATAGGGGAGATTTCCGGTAGGAATGTAAAAAAGATCAGAAATTAAATAAAAACAATTTTTTTTTTCAACTGAAAGCCAGGAGCAGCATTAAAACTTAAAACGAACAAAAGTTATTCTGTATATAAAGGAAGATGCCTCTTTCTCAACACCCCACGCTTAACACTAGAGTTTAAACTTTTGTTCCAATTCTTAGAGAACTACTCTTGAAACACAGGGACCGTTTTATTAGAACAAGGAACTTTTTTTAAAGTACTTAAAAACTTTAGCGTGCTAGAGTGTATTGAGGAGGAGACAGCCCCCCTCATATGCGGAGTAATTTCGGTTCGTTTTGAGTTTTAATGTTGCTCGTTACTTTCAGTTGAAAAAACTTATTTTTTATTTAATCCTTATCAGAATCGATAAAAAAAAGTTAGATCTTTGCAGTTATCTTCTTAGTCAATGGTGAGTCTTTTTGACGTAATTTTTCCTTTGTTGGAAGTTTTCTAGAGGAGTTTAAAACTTAGGTATGGTATCTATAAACTATTCAACTCTTTTTATAATTGCGAAAGTGTTCAAAACTAGCTTATATGAAAAATTTCCACTATTTTGCTATTAATCTGAAAAAGTATAGCTTTCACTTTTTTGTTGACTTTCCAGCATCATAACTATGTTTCTGTTTGTACCAAGGATGTTTGAATTTATTAGATTTAAAAGAAAAAGCTTCAAGTTTAACTTATTCCTAGCCTCCCTGGCTCCCTCTACTACTATCTAACGCCTAGATAATACTTCGGGCTATGTGTAAAAATTTTCTGATTGTATAGGATTGCATTATTTTTTTTTGTTTTTTTTTTTCAATACCAGTTTGAAAAAAAGAACTGCAAAAAAATCACTTTTTGTGAAAGGGAGCTTGGAACCCACTCTAAATATAAATTATTTTAGTCCAACCCTGGCTTTACGCATATTGTTTCGTGACGATTTATTTTTTATTTATTATTGTTTACGATTTATTTTGTGACATATCGAAATCGAAACATCAGACTCCAAAATTGCAGGTTAATGTAATTTTTATTATAGAGCCACACACTAAACTTATATCCGCATTCAATTTTAAGTGCCGAAATATAGAAACATTAAAAGAACATTCCTAAGTTCATAAGACAAAAAAAGCAAATTGCTAAAGTCTATTTATCTATCTACTTCTACCTCTCCCTTTCCCAAAGGATACTAGTCTTTAATGAATTGGGTCAAACTGTGTATTTGAAAAGCCAAACATCTCCGCATCTATCTACAGCACACACGAGGCCAACGGAAATCATTTTATGCTCCTATCCAAGATCGTGATTTATAACGTTTTTTACAATTAAATAAAAAAAGGTTTTTAAAACTGAAAGTAAGGAGCGACATTAAAACTTAAAATGAACAGGAATTATTCCGTATATGAAAGGGGCCGTCCCCTCCTGAACGCCTCACTCTTTCCGCTATTGTTTCTTATTACTTTAAAAAGAACAGTTTTGACAAAGAGTCAAACTAATAAACAAAACAGACTGTGATAACAGATGTGATGAACAGAACAGATATGATAATGAAAAGAGTCAAAGAGATAATCTAATTCCTTCAGCAGTACATCCCTCCATGTCTCCAAGTTCTTACCATATGAAATACCCCATCCTCCCTCCAACACAAAATTCCCTTCAGTCAATCCCATTCTAGCTGAAAATTATTCCCCCAAAAACTCTTGTGGACGATTTTTTTTCTTAGCCTACTTTCCTTTATTTCTGATCTTTATTTCTGAAATCATGCCAAAACTTCCTCTCCGTGGAAAATTCCTCTCACAAGTCTCCCCTCACCCCTAGTAGAAAGGTGCTCCCGCAGGAATTTGTCCTCTGGAGAATTTATTCTGTTGAAAACTTCTCCATGAGAATTTCTCCCGTGGAAAATCCCCCTTCCCCCCGCCTACGGAAAGATGATCTAGACAAGTTTAACCTGGGTAAGTATTTCCCCCGGACAATTAACCTCCCTCCTCCCAGAAAATGTCTGTATACTTTCCAATAAGAAATACTATACGTAAGCAATGGATGAATTCCATGACTTATAAAACTTTTTCCAAGGGCTAAGGGGGTTAAATCATCCTCATAGGCATAGTTGCTGGGGTTTTCAACTATGTTTTATAAGTCATGGATGAATTCCATGACTTATAAAACTTTTTCCAAGGGCTAAGGGGGTTAAATCATCCTCATAGGCATAGTTGCTGGGGTTTTCAACTATGTTGAACAAAATGGTTATCTCAGGATTTTGATCGGATAACTTTTAGGAAAAAAAGGGGGGGGGCCAGTTGCCATCCAATCGTTTTGGTCACTTAAAAGGGGCAATAGAAATTTGAATTTTGTCTCAAATGATCTGTTTCTTGATATTCTAGGACTATTGGTTCGATGCCATCGCCCCTGGAAAAAAGAAAATAAATAAACACGCATCTGTGATATATCTTCTGGCAAAAAATTCTAAATTTCATATTACTAAACTTTTCAAGCATGCTCATCAAAAAGGCTACATCAACCTTTTGGTCGTACTACTTCGAGGAAAAAGGGGGCTACGGGGGATATCTGTCCTCCTATCTTTTTGGTTGTAATCATCCCTAGAAAAAAATGAACACGCATCCATGATCTTTCTTCTGAAAAAATATACAAAATCCCACATTTTTGCAGATAGGAGCTTGAAACTTGTACAATAGGGATCTTGGATACATTGACCCTGATGGTATGATTTTCCGTAAGATTCCTCGACTTTTAGAGGGTATTCCCCTCTTTTTGAAAATCAGGCAAATTTTCTCAGGCTCGTAACTTTTGATTGGTAACACTAAACTTAATGATTTGTACATATTTCGAATCAGCATAATAGGACAATTTATATATATATATATATATATATATATATATATATATATATATATATATATATATATATATATATATATATATATATATATATATATATATATGTATATATATATATATATATATTCAATTCAATTTAATTCATTTAATTACAAAATGATTTAACACATAACATTAATTTAAGTGGTTGCCAAAAAAAGACACAAAACCACTTGATACTGGGCGACCACATATACAGCAAACACTTAACAAGCAAAACTCTTAACAACCGAACAAAACAAACAAAAAAAGGATATAAATAATAAAAAAAAATGACCAAATTGACCAATCTCTAATAATGAAAAAAAAAGGGAAAAAAAGGAAAAAAAAACATCTATGAACCAAGATCCGGAGAAGGTTTTTCATTGTTCTCATAAATAAACAAAGGTGCTCCACCCCCCTTGCTCTCCAGAGGACAATTTAAAACCTTAGGACCTATATATATGACACAAATGACTGTAAATCGGCATTACGGGTACTAGCACTACTAATTAGTTTATTTTCTCTGTAAAAACTGTGAAATATCTCAAAACTAACACAATTCCAACAATGATACGAGAATATTCCTGCTTGGTAGTCACAAAGTTGCCCAGCATTAAGTACTTTAAGTTTATTAAGTTTATTTAAGTTTATTAAGTTTAAGTTTTAAGTTTATTAAGACATGCCTCAGTGTCATTAACTTTATCCAAGAACCCATCAATAAGTTGTATAGCTTTGTTTTGAAGAATGTGTACTTGTTTAAAATTTAAATAAAATTCGCTTAACCACAACCCACATCCATACAAAGTACATGGTGGATTAAAGCAGTATATAAAAGTAATAAAAATTTGTGGTGGTAAAAAATTGTTAAAATGTCGAATTGCTCCGATTCCTTGTTGGACTTTGTTACAACAGCATCACCATTTCGTTTTCCTATTTATAAACATCGTTTAATGTATTCTTGCTCCCCAAAAAGATCAAGAATAAGGATCTAGCCCCCTATAAGCGTCCATGTGGAATGTCTCTATAAAAATGATTTGTTCGAGTGATCCGCCTTGAAATCGAAGGAAATGTTGATCCTTCAATTAGATTTTGATATTTCAGGCTCCCATCCTGACAATCAGAATCAATGACAATCCTGACAATCAATGAAGTTTTAAGGGATTAATATTATAGTTGAAGTATTTTTTTCGTACGATTATTAAAAAACATATTCCTTTTGGTATCTTACCTTCCTCATCTACCCTTACACAATGACCTACAGTCCCTCCTTAATAATAAATCACTATATTGTGAAGTAAATCACTTTACTTAGATAAAGCCTTAAAATAACCAGAAACTAAGGGTGCTGTCGCCTAAGTACCCTTGTGGACATTATCCACATTTTTTCACGGCGAAATCCTATCAGACAATTTGATCTTCTCTGACAGTTTCTCCTGGACAATTACCCCGTAACATTCTCTTCATATATAGAATTATGTATCCAAAGAGAAAGGAAGACAAATAAAAATAAAACTAGGTATGAATTAATGGATATTCCTCCCAGAAAATGTCCTCTCCACAAAACATTTCCCCTGAAAAATTCCCTCCCTTCTCGGAAAACCCACCTTGAAAAATTTCCTTATTTTTCTACAGTAATAAATACTCTCTAAAGACAATGGACAAATTGTAAAGCTTAAACCCATTTCCATTGGGACTGTTTGGGATCATGTCACACCTAGAGGCGTATTTATTTGACCTTTCAATCACGATAAACCAAATTGCTCTTTCAAAATCTCATTTATATGTCTTTGGGGAAAAAAGGGGCACGGGAAGGGGCTAGTTGCCCTCCGTTCCGTGTGGTCACTTAAAAGGGTACTTAAACATTTTATTTTTTCTCGGATGAGTATACTCCTCGTCTTCTAGGATCATTGAGCCTTCAGATAAATAAAGGATTAGTTCTAAGGAAAGAGGATTGACTTAGAAATGATATATAATTCCTATTAATTTCAGGGAATATATCTGGTCTATGTTGTTATTAAATAAAAAAAAAAACAAGAGCGACATTAAAACTTAAAACGAACAGAAATTACTCCGTATATGAAAAGGGGCTTTTCCTTCTCAACGCCCCGCTCTTTACGCTAAAGTTTGACATTTTCTCTTAACTCTACATTTTAAAAGAGTAAAAAAACTTTAGCGTAAAGAGAGGGGTGTTGAGAAGGAAAAGCCCCTTTCATATACGGAGTAATTTCTCTTCGTTTTAAGTTTTAATGTCGCTCCTTACTTTCATTTAAAAACTTGTTTTTTTTATTTAATTTCTGAACGTTTTTGAATCAATGCATGTTTTGATTTTGGCTCTCCGCTGAGGAATAATTAAAACGAAATTCGTATATTTATTTATTTTTTGGCTAAATGGCTTTCTCATAATTTTGATCGAATGATTTTGAGAAATAAAGAGCGGGGGAGGAAGCCTAGTTGACCTCCGATTTTCTGTTAATTAAAAAGGCGACTAGAACTTTTAATTTTTTACGAATCTTTTTATAAGTAAAAGATATACGTAACTTATAAATTAGCCTACGTAAAGAACTTTTGTATTCTTATGTTTTTATTACATATATGAGGGGATTTGCCCCCTCGTCAGTACCTCGCTCTTTACACTAAAGCTTAAATTTTAATCAAAATTTTAAATTAAATTAAATTTTAAATTAAATTTTAAATTAAAGAATGACCCCTGAATCACAAAAGCCGCCGAATAAATAGTTGAAATTACTAATAATACTTTAGCGTAAAGAGCGAGGTATTAGGAGGAGGTGAGCCCCTCATATGGGCAATAATTTCTGTTCGTTTTAAGTTTTAATGCTGCTGCTTACTCCCAGCTGAAAAAAAAACTTTTTCATTGTTTTTTTTTTTAAGTAATGCTAGTAAATCCTGCGCTCCCTTTATGGAAAATTTCTTCCCCCATGACAAATTCCTCGATGAAAAGTTCCCCCAGCATATCCCCCTCTTCTCAACCCCTGCCTCCAACCAAAAAATCCTCCTGAAAACGCCTGTACACTTCCCAATAACCATTACTATATGTAAGCACTGGTCAAAGTTTTGAACTTGTAACCCCTCCCACGGGGACTGTGGGGGAGTAAGTCGTCCCCAAAGACATAGTTATAAGGTTTTTCGACTACGCTGAATAAAATGGCTATCTCGGAATTTTGATCCGTTGACTTTTTGAAAATAATTGGCGTAGGAGGGGGCCTAGGTGCCCTCCAATTTTTTTGGTCACTTAAAAAGGGCACTAGAACTTTTCATTTCCGTTAGAATGAGCCCTCTTGCAACATTCTAGGACAACTGGATCGATACGATGACCCCTGGGAAAAAAAAAAAAAACAAACAAATAAACACGCATCCGTGATCTGCCTTCTGGCAAAAAATATAAAATTCCACATTTTTGTAGATAAGAGCTTGAAACTTCTACATTAGGGTTCTCTGATACGCTGAATCTGATGGTGTGATTTTCGTTAAGATTCTATGACTTTTAGGGGGTGTTTTCCCCTATTTTCTAAAATAACGCAAATTTTCTCAGGCTCGTAACTTTTGATGGGTAATACTAAACTTGATGAAACTTATATATTTAAAATCAGCATTAAAATTTGATTCTTTAGATGTAGCTATTGGTACCAAAATTCCATTTTTTAGACTTTTGGTTAATATTGAGCCGGGTCGCTCCTAACTAACTAAACCCCAAAATAAACGGAATTTATCAAACAGTTCGTGGTAAAAAACTGTAAGTAAAGGAGTGACCCAGCTAAATAGGAACCGAATCTCTAAAAAACGGAATTTCAATACCAATAGATATATCAAAAGAATTGGCTTAATATACCAATTTTAAATAAATAAGCTTCATTAAATTTAGTCTTAGAGATTAAAAGCTACGAGTCTGAGAAAATTTACCTGATTTTTCACTTAATTTTTAGGGGGGAAACATCCCACTAAAAGAATTAGAATCCTAATGAAAATCACACCATCAAATTCAGCGCACCAGAAAACTCTACAGTAGTCGTTACAGGCTCCTATCTACAAAAATGTGTAATTTTGTATTTTTTTGCCAAACGAAAGATTACGGATGCATTTTTTCGTAGTGATTGTATCTAGCCAATGGCCCTACAATATCGTGAGAGGGCTCATTCGAACTGAAATTAAAAGCTCTAGTGTCCTTTTTAACTGAACAAAATGATTTGGGGGCAACCTGGCCCCCTTTTTTTCCCAAAGTCATCCGATCAAAATTTTGAGATAGCCATTTTGCTCATCATAGTTGCAAGGCCCAATAACTATGTCTTTGGATATAACTTGACCCCTCCCCCCACGACTTCAGGGAAAAGGTCTTGAAGTCGTAAAGTTCGCCTATTTTCTACACATAGTAGTTCTTTCTATGAAGTATGTATACATTTTCGGGTGGGGGGGGGGCAGATTTCTCGCTGGGGGTTTTTCTACGGTATAATTTTTTACGGAGAGGGACGTTTCCGGGGGTGAGCTTGTCAGGGCAAAATATACAGGTGGAATTTGACAAAATAACTATACGAAATTCCTTTTAAATGTCTTGCCTTCTCTTTTCCGTCTCAATTTTACGCGTGGAGTTGTTACGGGTAATTGTCCGGGATAAATATTCACCGGAATTGAATCCAGAGGATATTTCTGTGGGTAGGGAAATTTCTACCTGGAAGTGGAGCCAGATTTTCTGGTATTACTTACAGACGATCAGAAATTAAATAAAACATACAAGTTTTTTTCAACTGAAAGTAAGGAGAAACATTAAAACTTAAAAACGACCAGAAATTATTACATGTATGAAGGGAATTGCTCCTTCCTCAAAACCTTACTATTTACACTAAAGTTTGAATTTTGTCCCAATTTTTAAGAACGACTCCTGGAACACAAGTGTCATTTAATTAGAACAATGGGAAGCTTCTTTTTTGAAAGTACTAAAAAACTTTAGCGTAAAGAGCGAGGTGTTGAGGAAGCGGCAATCCTTTTCATACTCATTTCTGTTCTTTTTAAGTTTTAATATTACTCATTACTTTCAGTTGAAAAAAAAACTTCCTCATTCAAAACGTCCCCCTCTTAGTTATAGAAACCTCGAGGGATGCTCAGTCGACTGGAAATTGTGAGTTCTATTCCTTTATTTAAGTCGAAAGTGATTGGAGACCAGCCAACCCCTGTCCTAGAACTATTTTTAATATCTGGTCCTTTTGTTATCCCTTAGGGTATCTGATCCACATTTTGAGATACCCATTATGTACCTTTCCTGTGGCTGCTAAATTTTGCGTGTGGGGGAATTTTCGGCAGGGTAATTTTCCAAAGGAAGTTTTCTACGGGGAACTTTTCTGGGGTGAGAGTTTTTTGGGGCGGGGTATTTCTGTGTATATCTCAGTATATTTGCACTAAGCATCCTATCTCTTTTGTTGAGGGGATGCCATCTTCCTGTTACGGATGAAAAGTGGCTTTACAGGGATTTTTTAAGTTTTATTGTCGCTCACTAATTTCATTTTTCCTTTGTATTCTTAAAAAAAAAATTCTAGTATGTACTGAGCTCTGTGCTCTGCATCCAGGAAGAAGTATCAAGTCGGCAAAAAGAACAAGAGATTCTCTTTCATTTTCTGTTGGTCAATTATATATGTTAATGAATGTGGATACTCATATTGAAAACATTGTGCTACATCAAGAAGTTTTGGAATAGTTCTCTGGAGGAAGGGTAGGGCCCCTGCAAATCTCTGGCTAGCCCATAGTGTTAACTTAGTTACCATTTAAACAATATGAAACATTATTACAGTTGAACAGCTTGTTCCTTTTAGATCCCGGTTTCGGGCTTTTAATTGATAAAAATTGACTAAAACTGACTACATTGGGGCCAAGGTTCTCAAACATAGCGAAAAAGTTCTATTTGAAATTTGCTCTCAGGATCCTCCAGTCCTTCAGGAAATCCGCTGTGAACAGAACACACTTAGGTGCTCCTTCGAAAGTAACACCGAAAGCCAACAATACCTCTAAATAAACTATGGACAGTAGCCCAAAGTTTTGACAGACTGGATGGGGAATATTATTGTGACCTTCTATGTCTTAATATATAGAAACACCCAAGTGTAAGTAACTAAAGATTTTGATTTAAGTTCACTAGTTAATATCCTATAGAAAATCTTAATTTAACCTTGTAAATTTTACTTGCAGTAAAAAATTATTTGGAAACAACTTGAGGTAAGATCATCTATGTCTTCTCAGGATTCTCTTTTTTATAAATATACCTCAGTTGGCCTTATTGGATTTCTGGTAATATCACTTATTGGCTTAGCAATCGCTCTACTGTCCATTAATGTCCGAGTTCATGGTGAGTCTATCCGCAAAATCATTTAATTTAAATTTTATTTATGTAGGCTAAGCATATTGAACGAAAAAGAAATTTTTGAAGTAAACCTCAACTTGGATGTACTGTTAAACGGCATCTATGTCCACTTCAGCTTTCATTTGGCATGATAGTACACACGTTGCGAGGCCAAACTTTTGATTTTGTTGGCGTATACATCCATATTCCTATTTTTTAATTATGGTATGTTGTACTTGGCATTTTCTCGTGTTAAAATGGCCGACAAACATTTAGTGCTATGTGAAAGGAAGCATTGACAACTGCAAACAAAACATCTCATTGTTAGAATAAAATGCCTCTTTTAAATTAATTAAACGAGCAATAATTGTGTACACATGTGATTACAGATTTTTCATCAAAATCGGTTAAATAGTTTTATTTTCCTTAAAACTGGCATAGTGACATTTCTGGCCACAAGAACAATCTAAATAGGTGGCAACTTTAAGGAAGATTTCGTATTTTTCACAGGATGGTTCTGTCAAACATGTTCTGTCAATGTCAAAAATGACATTATGACATCGAGAGGAAATTCACATTGTCGGCAGTTTGATAACAAGCGACATTGAGAATCAATGTATATAAGCCTGCCACATAGCCGTAACCGGAACCGTTGGCGAAGCTGCTAGTCTTCCGGTACTATATATATATATATATATATATATATATATATATATATATATCGTTGACTTTCCAATACAATCAGTCATTTATCCAATGTAATCAGTTATTCATATAATATAGTGTCTGTAGGAAGGCCCAAAAAACGGAAACTTGCAGTTTTTACAAATGATGATTTTCTGGACCCAACACCTGAACTATCAAACGTGATAAGAGCGAGAGAACGACTTGAATAAATTAAAGTGTTCGAGATTTTTACAATGAGTGAAAATCGACAACCAGGACCATCAATTGCGACATCACCAATAAGGGGCAGCTAAAGCAAAGGGCATTGCTAAAATAAGAGCAAAGACATATGTGGTTAGAAGACATGTTACACCGAGTATGTGAGCAAGTCAAAAATGAAAATGATGAGCAAAGAAACACGTAGTTTGAACAACAGCGGTGGCGTGTCTACAATGAAAATGAAGAGCAAAGACACGCGCGGTTAGAAGACATGCAACACCGATCATGTGAGCAAGTCAAAATTGAGAATGAAGAGTAAACACAAACGCAGTTAGGAGAACAGCGGTGCTGTAAAATTCGTCACCAAGAAAGTGTGGCACGAAACCATGTTCATGCGCATAAGGATGCGATAAACTCATTAAGTGTTACATATAAGTCTTTGGGACCCTTCAACGTTGTTTGTGTTCACTATGGAGCCTTCCATTTTCCCAAGGAAAGAGTAGCAAACAAAGGTAATTCAATTGGAGATTGCTGCTTGCATGGTCGAATTGTTATGTCACCACCACAATTTCCAAATGAATTGGTTTGCCTTTTTTAGGACGTCACTTGCTCTCTGAAAAGTTTCGTAAACGTATTCGAAATTTGAGACTTGATGGCATGTTTTGCTCTAGCTTCATTCAACTTAAGTGGTAATCGAACCCTAAAGAGTCGTAAAATATATAGATTTAAGGTAGCTGGACAAATTTATCACAAAATCAATTTAGTGGCACATCCGTCACAAACTACTGAAGGTGAAATTGAGCCACCTTCTCATGGCCAAATGCACTTTTTAGCCCCAATGAAGCTGTTAAGGAACACCTGGCACATACTTTAAATTATGGGATTCCTCGCAATTTAATGAATTTCTTGGAAGAAATATTGGGAGATACAAAAGACTATGCCAAAGGTTATGAAAAAATGTGAGAAATGGAGGATGATGCAAATCAATTTGCTGCTTCATTGGGACAACACTTCCGAACATGCAGCTCATTTTTACTTTTCCAGATGGTGTCGATTATAGACGGTTCCTACATGTAATGAAGTATGTGCTGTACTTACTCTTAAGGCAGACCATAGTTTTCCACCAAATAAAATGGTTGTAAGACAACATGGCAAAAATCTTGTCATTTAAAAAAATACCGACCATCGTGTGGAGCACTTTACCTACCCACGATCTAGATGGGTCTGAAGTCTGAGAAAATGCGTTAAGAACGTTAATTTTGGAAAAAAATGTAATTGACGTCATATTTTTAAATTCATTCGAAAAGTGTACATACGTACATACGTTTCCCTCAGCAGCGGTTGTATTGTCTTTATTGTCTATGCTGCAGGCAAAATTACATAAGAAACAAATGGTTGAAAAGATAGCTATAATGCTTTAATTGAAACTAGAGAAATACCTGAAAATTTTAAAAGAAGTTTTATTTTCTATTAGGTTAAATCCACTTATAGCATAAAAAGAGAGATACGCCAGAATGAAAACCAGTAAGTTTACAGTTTTCAACGCAACAAAATAAACTTAGTGAAATCGAATTGCTGGAATTACATCTATAACGAATGAAGCATTGAAAAAGGAACATAGCTCAGGGTAAAATACCAAGTGTGATTAGTCTATCAACTAAAGGTGTTTTAAGTATTTTCATAATGTCTAGAGGATAAATGAACAACCAGGGATTGCAGGGATTACCTAACAAGGGATTCCAGCAATTAAAAAACTTTAAAAAAGAGAAAGAAGGATCTTAGACCTCGTATAGCTGCTTTCAAAATGATTCAGATGATTACTGGGTTTGGAATGTTGATATAAAGAAATGTTCAGTCAACAATAAAAGAGCAAGTGATACCGTAGCTAATGGACAGCATGTAAAGAAGAAACTAAAGAACTTATCTATAACCACAGGCAGGATTGAACCCAAAAACCTCTGATCAAGTCAACAGTCTCCATAGTTCGTGTAAGGATTATTACACTGACATGGTGCAGAAGAGTCAGATCCAATTGTTTCACATCTTCAAACACATTTTTGGGCATATGATGAAAAGGTGAAGATTTATAAAGTGTCCTATAGACTATTTATGATAGTATTTATTCCAGTTTATTTATAAGTTAAATTATCCAGGTCTTCATAATTAACACGTAATCTACGAAGAATTAGTAACAAAACAAATATAAATAGCCAAGAAGTTTTCATTGGAAAATAGGCTGCAAAATTCACCTTTCTTGTGTAAAAGAAACTCCTTCAACCCCGTTCTTTACACTTTAATATTCGTAAAAAGTAATTCGAGAATGACATCAATAAAAAATACACTCATTTAAATATTAGTTTACAGGGATGGTGTAAGGGGTATGAAGCTTCAAACATTGAATATGATGTCATCATACCCACGGTTTTCAAGGGATCTTTTAAAGAGATTTTTCCCTTTGAACACCTTTAAGGGGTCAAATCCTTATGGAAAAAAAAACAATTTTAAGCCATTTATAAAAATAGGAAAATGAGAAATATTATCATTAAATCTCGTTGAAAACAAAGCTCTGGGTAACACTTGCCCCCCTCCCCTTTTGAGAAATATTCTGGCAGTTCTCAGGACGCAGACCCTTTACATCTCTACTGTTGAGCTGGTAGCGATTCGTTTCTAATCACTTATTTTACATAAAAAAAGATCGTTTGTGATAAAAGGGGTACTTTCTCCCCCAAGCACCTACACCCAAGCCGTAGTCCAATATCTTACGGTAGATTGATTCCTAGCCCCCTTCCCCTTGTCAGAATTTCATAAGATATTTTCTGAAGGCTCACGATGACTAAGAAAATGTGTGCATTAAAAGTATTTGGGAGGTTTCAAGTATACCTCCCTCCCCATCTACACAAAGATCCACCGGCCCTCATTTACAGTGGCAGAAGCTCAAATATAGGGCGATGTATGTAATGTAATCAAGTTCCATAAATATGACAGTTCCATATCAAGTTCCAAGCTTCAGCCTTTTACACAGAATCTATGGCCAGATGCTGAGATTTCTGGGAATTGTACTTCAAACACAAATAAATAATGTGATATTTAAAACAAATGCAAATAAAAAAGATTCACTATCTAAGTGACAATATCATGCTCTAATGCAATACTCTCGCATGAGCCTTAAGGTTTTTCCACGAAAAAAAGATAATGCAAATTTGTGGCAGAGAGATAAAAATACAATTTAGAATTATAAAAGATCGATAGTTTTTCTGGGAACACAATCCAAAAGTGACTGTAGACATGAAACTAGTAGTACTTTCTGTGTTGGCAGCTTTGGTTGTAATCGCAGTAGGTAAGACACGTGGATACACTTTTAACATCACATATGTTTTGTCGGAATATGGGTACCAGAAGGGAGGATCTAGGGGGCAATGGTCCCCACTAGGAAACATTAAAACGCTTAATACGTATCAAAAGAGGAAAATGAAAGATACTTTTGGCAAATACATATTAGATTTTGCAACTGACACTGGGACAAAGGGATCGCACTAGGCCTACTCGATTCTTTTTATACCCTCGAGAGCTAAAATATTCCATTACTGACATAGACACAAGGCGAACAAACTACCCAATTCCTTTTTTATGCTTTCGAGAGCAACAATATTATATAACTGAGATAAGGATAAGGTGAACACTCGAACACTACAAGATTACATAGAACACTACTCGATTCTTCATTTATACTTTTTCCAAATATAATAATCAATTCATTCGCAAATGCATCCCCCCTCCTGGCAATCTGCCCAAAGAATATATGCAACGCGCTAAGAAAACACTGATACAACAAAGTTCTTACTTTATAAATTACAGAATGTTTTTATTTATCAGTTTATAATGTTTCCTTCAATTATTGCATATTTTAAAAAGATCATTTCAAATAGAAATGATCACAGTGAGAAATTCCGTGTGTGATTGAACGCTCAATCACACACGGAGAGAAATTCCGGACGGAGAATATAACCGGGCTAGGTATCGAATCATTAGGGGTAGGAGTGCATTTTCGAGCAAATTAATTATTATGTTTGGAGAGAGGATAAGAAAGGAGTCAAGTAGTGTGTTCATCTTGCCCCTATTTCAATTATTAGTAAACATTTACCATACTCTCCTTTGAAGTCTAGTAAAAACAAAATTCTTGTTCGGTCTGGCCTCCCTCTTCCTCTGGAAGAATTTCCCGGTGCCGCTCTTGAGCCACAATTCAATTTTATTGTAATTAGACTTAAATTTAATTAAATTTCATCAAATGTATTTAATTTAGCTAAAATTTTGATTTAATCAAAGAAACTTTAATTTAATTTAATTAATTATCTAATTTAACTAATATAAATTAATTTAATTTAAAAGACTGATGAATGTTTCGTTATTTGAACCACCATAAAACCTCTTCAATTTTGTTATTCATTCTAGTAAATATTACTTGTGTATTTAATTTAATACAGAATGTGGTGGGGATGAAAAGATCTAATTAGAAAATATTTAGGATTTTCAAAACATAATTCACACGAACCACTTGATTTTTGTAGCTGTTAATACAATTTTATACCCATCAATGAGTTTACAAACCATTTTTGAATACATGTAAGAAAAGGGCCTATTCTTTAAAAAAAGGGGCGATTGTGCATGAATACCCATGTAAAGCCTTTTTGTTTTTTTAGCTGTTAAAATAATTTTGTTCGAATCAATAAATTTGCGAAACCATTTTTGAATGCATGTAGGATTGAATCCTTAAAAATGAAACAGGAGGACTATAAATGAAATGCCAACACAAAGCACTTTATTTTTCTAGATACTAAAACAGCTAGAATGTACATGTGATTTTAAGACATGGAAGAAAATATTTTAAAGTGATGGAGGGGGTGGGTGAAATATAGGGGGAGGCAATGGGGCCCTGGAGGGGGATATAAGACCTAGGAAGGGGACTCAGGGCCTTGGTGGGGAACTAAGGACCCTGGTGAGGGACATTGGGTTCTGGATGGGAACGTGGGGACCCAAGCTCACGCGTAAGCCCCGTTGATGGAAGACAGATTTGCTCAGGACCATCACATAAAAAAAATAGCAGCTGGCCGGTTGTAGTCATTATCAACTATCAATAATCATTAATCGGCTCGATACCATTAGAGTAAAAAGAGATTTCTTCCAATTGTGCATTACAATTCATATCAAAACTTCGTTTGTTAGATATCATCTCACTTAAAGCTCACTTCAATTATTAAGCAACATATTTGGCAAACGAAACTCAGATAATAATGCTTCCAGAAATTTCTTTATTAGCCGGAAATTATGATAACTCCATATGTTTCTGCTTAGAATGATGGGGTACTCTGTGCTTGGACAGATGTAATATGTGTATGCTTGTAGTAATGGTAAATGTGTCTGCTCTTATGGATTGAGTGGATACCTGGGCGCGGTAAAAACGTTATAAACTGGAGAAAATTTTCTCTGTATCGAAAATGGGGGAAAAGGAGTGAGCATTTTTGGTGAAAAAGGATGATAATCAGAACGTGTGAAAAATGATAGTGGCAATTCATTCGGATCCCTCAATGTTTCCCAGTAAAATCCTCCGTTTTTCCAAGAAAAAAGTAGCAATCAAAGGTGCTTCACTTGGAGGTTGCTACCTACAAGGAGAAAAATTATATACAAGCCTACCGTGTACCCAATAACGGGGCCCGGCATCGAAATTAGCTGCATAGTTTTTTTGTTTGTTTTTTTCCTAAAACTGGCATATTGACGTTTCAGGCCACAAGTGATCAAAAGAGATTACAACTTTAAAGAAGAATTTGTATTTTCCCCAGGGTGGTCGTACCGAACGTATGGTGACTATGACATCAAAAAGAGGCTCACATTGTCTACAGTTATAAGACAAGTGACAATGAGAATCAATACATATAAGCCTGTCACTTAGTTTCGCCAGGATCGGCCTTTGATATATATATATATATATATATATATATATATATATATATATATATATATATATATATATATATATATATATATATATATGCCAATATATATGCCAATATATATGCCAATTCTTCATGAACGACTGCAAAAACAAAAGAGCCGTTGATTTGGAATAAGGTTCCTTTTTTCAGTGCTAGAAAACTTTTCCGTAAAGATTAGGGGTTGAGGAAGGGCCAGCCCGTCATACAAAGAATCACATCTACTTGGCTTTATTTTAAATTCTACTGGAAAGTTACCACATCTTAAATGACTGAATTATGAATTTTACATTAGATAGGTGAATTGGGCAGCCTATTTTCCAATGAAATATTTCCAGGCTTTTTCTATGTGCTTTATTAGTAAGCCTTTGTAGATCACTAATTAAATGTGAAGTTCTTGATAAGAAAATTTATAAAGAAAACGGAATTAATAGTGTCATAAATAGTCTATAGGACACAATTATAAATCTTCATCTTTTCTTCAGATGCCCAAAGCTGTGCTGGAAGATGCGATACAATTGGAACTGACTCTTCTGCACCATGTCAGTGTAACAAACCTTGCATCAACTATGGAGACTGCTGTTCAGACTATGAACAGGTTTGCTTGAGTTGCGTTGACCGCTGTGACATTGGATACAATTCCCAATTTCCATGCCAATGCAACACACAATGTCCAAATTATGGGAACTGTTGCTCTGACTTTGATGCACTATGTGAAGGAGGCACTGGTGGTAAACCTTCATTTCATTTCTAGTCTATATATATATATATATATATATATATATATATATATATATATATATATATATATATATATATATATATATATATATATATACCTTTCCTAAACTGTCACGATCAAACCTTGCATAAAACTGAAAAAGCTGACTAACAAAGCTGAACAAATCCAAGGAGGAAAAAAGTAAAATATGTTACGGTGAAAGACCAAACTCTCGTGAATGTCGACATTCACCGGTGAATGTCCAAAATTCCTCATTCTCTGGTTGGATTCAATCATCTTTGCCATCAGCTTTGTCAGTCTTATGCAAGGTTTAATGGTAAGAGTTAAAGTTAGGTTAAATAGGTTGTAATTCTCATAAATAGGTTAAAACCTAACCTAATTCAACTTGACCTAACCTTACCTGTCACCATCAAATCTGATCAAATCTTGGTAAAGAGTTGTTCATTTTTCGAGTGATAGGTTTCTTGAGGAAGCATATGAAGATTGGCTTTCGCAGGGAGAAAATATCATGCCCATTTAAAATAAAATACATTTTGGGTAAAACAGGGTTTTATTTTTTTGGAATGAAGAGAGAGGACCAATGGATATACATGCAAATCAGAGGGATAAGATTAAGATCGTGCAAGAAAATCAAATGATCTATTAATGGAGTTAGGAGCAAAATAAATCGTAAATGTTAAAATTTTACAAGGATTTTAAGGTAGTTTAAGGACAGGAGTTCTACCTTAAGCTGAATTTACTAGCTAGATATCTTACTTTGTGGATGCAGCTCGGGGCTAATTGCCTGCCAACTAGCGCAAGATTGGAAAGGTTCTCAAAGAAAAACTTCAAAAAAGACAGGTGTAATTGTCCACTTTGTGAAGAATTGGTCAATTGTTTGAGCCTGTGCTAGGGGCTGCCCACGAAAAGGGAAGGAATGTTCGAAAAAATTAGTTGATACATCCAGATATATAGATATATATTGCGATATATATATGATACATGGTAGATATATAGATATATAGTAGATATATAGATATATAGTAGATATATATGATATACAGATATATAGTGCGTCTTCACATGTTTTGTTTATTGAATAGTGAAGTATCTGAAAATTATGTTTGCTAAAATGAAATCCTAATTAATCAAGTAAAGCATATAAGTGTCAAGAAATCATTTAAGATGTCAAGTTTCATTTAAGTGTTTTCACTGTGATAAAACTTTGGGACATAGATATCGCTTATGTACATGGATATTAATTGTTCTCTTTTGTGTACGTGGCCGTATTTTTGGTTTTAAAATATACTTTATCTTATTTTATTAGTTTAATTTATGAAGTAAAATTCTTATCAAGTAATTGTATTAAGTAAAATTATTAGTAAAATTTTCATATGAACTCTGTTTAACTGTTTGTTGAATCATATTTCAAAACAGTATCGATGGATTTTCAAATCAATATTTATAGTTAGGACCAGCCAATTTCTTATAGTTTGCGCCCCTTCCCTTTCTAAAGTTTCAGAGCCCTCCCAAATTAACTTGTCCCTAAATTTTTTTTTTTGCAGTTCTAATAGTTAATAAGAAGATATCCTCTTACAGGTTTTAGTCTGTGTAATACACTTTTAATCCGAACTAACAGTATAAAGGCAGCTAAAACTTGCTATCGACACTTTCAAATTTTGTTACAATATTAGCAAGTTTTTAACCTTAAATTACGCATAAGACCGGTTTTTCTAATTTGTGTCCCTTACCTTAACTAAGTCCTCCAAGTCCTCCAAAATATATTTGTGATGGTATACCTTCTTTTAAGTTCTATTAATAATAAAGTGTGATTAATCTGTTTTAAGCTCATGTGATAGATTTTTGATTCGAAATAAGACCAGGAAATCGGTTAAAAATTGGTTATTCGACCGATGCTTCATAATTTTGAAACTGTAGTAATACGTTCTTAAATCTGAATTTATAGATCCGGTGTTAGAAACCGTATTAATTGCCGTGTCTGGTGCTAGTTAATTTCTCTAGTGTGGAGGTAAAAATCATGACCAATTGACAAACAAATATCAAGTAATTCACATTTTAAATTTTATACTATCAAAAGATACAAGTTTTCTGTTGTGTAGACTATCCTTTTTTGTGCACTTTGATATATTTATATTGATGGTTTGACAAACATTTTATTCAGTTTTTATATATTTATGTTGATCTATTTAAAGAACTCTTTGTCCCTTTACAAAAATATGCACTCACCAAACATCAGCCAAAGTTCCCTTCTTCAAAAAATCAGCCTGAAGTTTTAAGCAGATTGAGCTGAGATCAATATACTTTTAAATTTTGGCATGGCTTGCTGTATTACCAGAATCGTCACAGCCACCATATGTAGATGAAAAGTTGACACTAAAAAAAGTTCTTCGGTAAAAAACAGTCTGCAAGAGCGTAATTACAAATCACAGGGGCAATGATTTTAACTTCAATGCTGTTAGTTACTTTTAACATAAAAGCTACCCAGTTGATTAGGACAATAATTGAATTAGAATAGGTATAATGGCATTTTATAAACATCAACATCATTTACAAAAAAAATCCTGTTCACCCCTTCGAAAAATATACAAGTGCAAATTGCATGATCTTGATCTTTCCAAGGTGGTTCCGTGACTGACACAGAGCTCAGGGATCTTTCTTCGCAACTATTTATCTTGGATGAGGCTAATTCTGCTGCATCAGCCGTTCTTAACCTGCAAGGGTCTACATCTCAAGGCAGCTACACTGATAAAGCTCCTGAACCGTAAGTACTGCTTTTGCTAGAGCTGGATATTCTTTCTTTCCATATTTGTACTATTAATTTTACATGCTACTTTTATTGCTACTATTATCAACTACTTATGTATTAAAGAGCTTTTGATAGGAGTAAATTTGCTAGATTGAAAGAAAAAATGTGCAGCTTTCAAAACCCACACTACCATTCTTCACTGTGCCTTTAGTTAGGCCAGTTTCACGGGAAATGCTTTTTTTTTACAACTCAACCTACTTTTAATAACCACGGCCTCCATTGTTCACTATTATTGCGTTAGATTAAAAGTTTTCGTTCTAATCTTCAAAACTCATCCACCTTTCCGCCATACTTACTAAAAATGTCACCTAAATAAGTAAAGCTTTCTATCTAATCGATCTTCTCATTGCCTAACATCACATTTTATTCTTTAGTTTTTTCCTAGTTTAAGTGACTTAGTTTTCATAACGTTATTTTTTCAGACACATTTTATAGGATAATTAATCTTCCTAAATTTTACTTAGCAGAGATGCTCTGCTAAGTTGTCAAAAGTTGTCAACGTTGTCAAAGTTGTCAAATTTGACAACTTTGGACACTTGAAGCTTCCACATATCTTTGGCAAAAACGTCCGAAGGGTATCTTGGTTTCTTCCACTTGCTAAATTGCCAATTTCTAAAAAAGCCATGTTAAAACACAAAAAGATTTAGTTCTTCCAAGTTTAAGTTTGATTTTATAAAAAAAAAATGTTAAATCTAATTTCTTTCCAGCTAATTAATTTAATTTCTATTGCATTTCTCCGTGCTACTTCATTACTTTGAAGTTAATTGCTAGCTAGAGTAAACTTTTCTAATTCTTCCGTTTTAATCGTGGTTGCAGCCGTAGATGCAACCTAGTAAAAGCCGAAATGGCCCATAGTTAACCAAAAAATAGCCTAAAACCCAAATAAAGGCATGAGATTGAAATAAAAAGTACACCCATGGAATTACCTTGGCTTAAAACCCGATACAGGAAAAAAAAGAGTTTTTTGGCTTGACCAACAAGAAAAATCCATTGGCCTTAACAACAAGGAAAGTCACTTTTTTCATGAGAAACATCTTTTTTTCTGTTTTTCCTTCTTTGTAACTAGCAGGGCACTGGAACTTCATAGAGAGGTGTTTAAGGGCCCATTTAAAGGAAATTACTACGTCTACGTACTTTTGTAATTTAAAAACGCAATATTTGAAATTGAATCAATTTTTCAACCAAATTCAATTCGCATAGATGCAATTTGTTTGAATTTAGAATAATGATATATTTACTTCTAAGATTTGGGAAGTATTATCCAAAAACTTATTTTCCAGTCTTTTCACGTCTGTACCAGAAGATCTTTTGAACAGTGGAACCTACGCCATGTTCAGATCTACCTGGGATAACTATGTTTATGACGTAACCGTAGCAGAAGATGTTACAGAAGAAGAGAGAATTGAAGAAACGACCCTCATTGATGCAATTCTAGCCTCAGATGTCGGTCAGACTGCTGCTAACTTCCTGATTAGCAAAGGTACTGCTTTTTGCTGAGGATCTACACTGAGTTTTTAATAATGAGGTGTATTTGTGAAAAGGGCTTAAAATTAAAACTTAAGCTAGAAAAAAACGTTTGAAACTTATTAAATGGTTTGACTCCGTTTTATTTTAATAATGAAACCAGCCAGCGGCTGGTTGAAGGCCTTTTTGACTTTGTTTGAAATTTAAGTACTATGTCCAATATTGACGCAAGTATTTTCTATTAAAATTAGGTAATCCCAAGACTGCATCTCTTAAGCAAAACAGCATATCTACTGAAATCGTAATAAATTTAGATTTTTTCTTTCTTTTTTTTTTTACCAACTTTTGATCATTTCTGTGTGACCATAAGTTTTTCTTTAGGAAACAAAATCGGATTATCGTTTTTAATACCCGTGTTGAGGTTTTTCAGATCCCCTTGTAAAACCATGCTATTCCGGCGCGTTTTAATTGGAAAAACCTGTTTCCAACGCGATTGTAACCTTTAAATGAGAAGGCTTTGAAGTTTCACTTGGATGAACACAAAGAACCTGAAAACGATTTTGACGAACCAGCTTGAAAAATGCTTCAAAGCTGGCGCCTGAATCGGGACTCAGTCAACTCTTGAATAGCTTTGAGAGAGAGAAAAATGTAAAAACCGACAACCACATCTACTTTTAACACACCCGTATAACCACAGGTACCACAAAAAATATAAGCAGTTGAAAGATTTTCATCTAGAATTTTTCTCAGAACATGTCTCAGAATGACGAAAAAAGTAGTATCCATTAGTGAAGCTTAAGAGAGTCAAAGCAAGTATTAACTACTAAGGCTTGAAATTCTTAAACTATTTGCTTGAAAAAAAAAAACACTTTTGATTTTCTGCATTTTTCGAAATTGAGGGGATAATGGGTCACCCCAACTGCGTATGTAGGAACGGGATCTAAAATTATAGGGTACTTTCGAAGTTGCAAACAAGAATATGCAACCGCCAATGTCTGTTATCTGCCATTTTGTGGCCAAAAACAACAATCTTCGTCCAAACGGTACTAAAATGTTACTGCGTAAAACTATGACATCGCCGATCGGTTTAAAACTATATGCATTTTTTTTTTGCAGACCCTTCGAGCCTCAAAGGCTATACCTGCACGCGGTATAGCATTTGTCCCTAAACTCACATACAGCACTTAAAAGATTAACCTTTATTATTGGCTGTTTAGCCAATAGGCCCAAAGGTCAGGTTTGGGTCTTGCCAGCTATTGGACTGCTGACCAGCTGTTTTCCTAGAAGGGGAAGGTGCCTAAAGTCTAAAATTTGCCTATTTTGATACACATTTTTGAATATCACATTAAAAGTACTTAAAGTGCACGAGATGAATTTTCAAAAGAATATGGATTTAACTTGTGATCATCATTTACGTGAAAGAACATATATTGTCGTGGTTTTAGCTAAACAGAGCAAATGACAAGATCTTAGCAATACAGTAAAAGGAAAAGAATGGTAAAGAAGTTTTAACGCACAGAACAAAGTGACCACAATAAGCTATGAAAATTCATTAGCAGAAACATCCAGACATTAATCTGATTTACAGCACGTTTCACCTGATAAGGTCCAGTATAGTTAAGAATTTAGGTAAATTCCTAAAATTATAGTCTAAATTCAACTGAAGCTATTACTCTGAATTGTTTTTTCCGCTTTAAATACATAAGAAAGATAGGAGAAAAAATCATTATTCTTAGTTTTCGTCATTTTTCTTGACCTTAGATTTATGAAGGGCGTCTCAAATGCTGCTGAAATGAAGCAAAAGTCTGTAAAAAATGTGATAGGCTCCTGAGATAATCAGAATCTGGCAAAGATCCATGAGATCCTTGTATTGCATTTTTACTTGGAGAATGATATTGGTGTCTTGTAGCTTTTTGACAAAGCGTCCATCAAAAGCATAAAATCTAGGTACTGGTTTTCTTCGTAAGAAGGCTCCTGTTGTATGCACCCTTTTTCAACACTTTCACTTTCGTGTTTTCGATTCATCCACCTTCAGCTGAGATAACTGGTGTCATAGCCGTGCTGATACTAAGTTTGGTCAGCAGTCTTCTCGTTGTATTTAAGCTATTGATTGGAGTATATTCCACGTTTTCTGTGTCACCTCTAGGTATGACACTTTTATTACTATTAGTATTCATATTTTGACTTCATATTGTCTAAGTTGACCCTTACTACGTAGCAAAGCGTGCTCATCCCCTGCACACTGTAAAAAAGGATGTTTCTGCTGACCCTATTTATGCACGAGTGCATTCTGTCGCCTTCTTGCTGTAAATGCCTACTGTTGATTTAAGCATGACAAACTTCATCGACCTGGAGTAAAAATCGAGTAACATGCTTGAATATGCTATCACAAACTGGCTCTAATACTATACGCAACAGCAGACTGTAACCATAATTAAGTCCCTGATTTCTTTGCTTTTGAGTAAGTGTCAGATCACCATCTGTCCCTTTCATCAAGGTGTTCAATTCCCATTAGTAACATAACCAGGTCATTTTGTTTAGTCATAAATTGGCATGTTTTAAGCTACCTACTTTCTTCTATAAAAAAAAAAAATCCTGTGTGCACCTTTGGAGTTTCAAGAACATTTTGCGTGTCTATATTTAGAAGTATTACATTCATCGCCCCTCTTCTTCATTCAATATATTTTCTTTGGTCATGCTCTTCACTTCTTGAGCGTCATATCCGTTTTAGGTGAGCAGTAAATACTTCTTGGTTCTTATATGCTGGCAATTTATTAAAACAAAGCATACGCAGCATTCGCTGTTTTGCTGGCGCAAAATTAAGTTCAAAGACTTTAGGATCTGTCTTTAATATGTTCTGCTGACTAGCAAACATTTGAAACCAAGTATGTTTCTGTAGAAGAAAACGTACATCATTTACTGGGTGTGTTCTTCAAACAAGCACTTCCTTGTAGAGTTGGATGTGCAAGAGTAAGATTATAGTGCTGGGATCCACTTGACAGGATATTTAGAAATTTTAATTGGTCTTCAGTAGTCCATGCCTTCGGGATCCTCACACTATTATTCCTGATGTACGATTCAGATGAAGTAATAGGTGACTTGTTCTTTAAACATCCAGGAAAAACTTTTCTCCCAGGCTCACGAAGTAGAACTTCCAACCACTAACCACACAGAGCAAATCATTTGTTACAAAGGCGACCAAGCAAATTTCAGAAACTTTGTAACTTTTTATATGTACTATCTCAAGGAAAGTTTTCTTGAACACTTGTTTCTGAACACCGTAAACAGTAGAGATGCAAAGAATCTTTTGGTTCTTCAAGAATCAGCCCCATTACCACCCCCCCCCCCAAAAATAAAAACAATGCAAACTTTTTACCCCTTATATACAGCATAAGATCCTTTTGAAATATGCTGTGATTGTAAAATCAAGCTAAAAGTTGAGAAATTTAAACTTACAAATATTATTCCAGTCTCCCTAGGATACTTTAAATTCGACAACTATTTGTACTGTATTTGTAATCGCTTTTTTTGTTCTATCCCAACCATAATCTGGGTTGCAGCGGTAGCTAGCAACCTAGTAAGAGACGATAACGCCCCATAGTAAAAAATTAAATAGTCATAACTCCTGAAACTAGACTCGGATGGAAAAAAACGAAGCACACTACTAGAGCCTTCTTGTTCAAAACCCCTATATAGGACACTTATCTTCTCTTAAAATAAAATAAAAAAAACTTGTTTTTTTAACTGAAAGTAAGGAGCGACATTAAAACTTAAAACGAACAGAAATTACTCCGTATATGAAATGGGTTGTCCCCTCCGCAGTCCCTCGCTCTTTACGCTAAAGTTTTTAATTGTTTTAAAAAGTAGAATTGTGGCAAAGAGTCAAACTTTAGCGTAAAGAGCGAGGGACTGCGGAGGGGACAACCCATTTCATATACGGAGTAATTTCTGTTCGTTTTAAGTTTTAATGTCGCTCCTTACTTTCAGTTAAAAAAACTAGTTTTTTTTATTTAATTTCTGAACGTTTTTGAATTAATGCATGTTTGATTTTGGCTCTCCGCACATAAATTATTAAAATGAAATTAGTATATTAATTTTTTTTGGCTAAATGGCTTTCTCTTAGTTTTGATCAGACGATTTTGAGAAATAAGGGGTGGGGAAGGAGGCCTAGCTGCCCTCCAATTTTTCGGTTACTTAAAAAGGCTACTAGAACTTTTAATTTTCAACGAACGTTTTTATTAGTAAAAAATATACGTAACTTAAGAATTAACTTACGTAACAAACTTTTATATTCTTATATTTTTATTATGTGTACGAGGGGGTTCGTACCCTCGTTAATACCTCGCTCTTTACACTAAATCATAAGTTTTGTCCCAATTCTTTAAGAATGACCCCTGAATCAAAAAGGTCGTAGAATAAATAGTTGAAATTACTAAAAATATTTTAGCATAAAGAGCGAGGTATTTATCTCCTCCTAAATACCTCGCTCTTTATGCTAAAGTATTTTTAGAATCCGTCATATGCGTAATAATCTCTGTTCGTTTTAAATTTCAATGCTATTCCTTACTTTCATTTGAAAAAACGTTTTCATGTTTATTTTTTCAGTGTTTTTTTTTTATAGTAATGCTAGAAAATCCTGCGCCCTTTTCATTGAATTTTTCTTCTCCCATGACATATTCCTCAAAGGAAAGATCCTCCCACAAAGCCTTCTCCAAAAACCCCACCCCCAAACCAAAGAATCCCCATGAAAACGTCTGTACACTTCCCCATAACCATTACTATATGTAAACACTGGTCAAAGTTTGTAACTTGCAGCCCCTCCTCCAGGGATTGTGGGGGAGTAAGTCATTCCCAAAGACATAGTTATTATGGTTTTCGACTATGCGGAACAAAATGGCTATCTTAAAATTTTAATCTGTTGACTTTTGGAAAAAAATTCGCGTGGGAGGGGGCCTATTTGCCCTCCAATTTTTTTTCACTTAAAAAGGGCACTATAACTTTTCATTTCCGTAAGAATGAGCCCTCTTGCGACACTCTAAGACCACCTGGTCGATACGATGACCCCTGGGGAAAAGAAAAAGAAAACAACAAACAAACAAATAAACACGCACCCGTGATTTGTCTTCTGGCAAAAAATATGAAATTCCACATTTTTTTAGATAGGAGCTTGAAATTTTTGCTATAGAGTTCTCTGATATGCCGAATACGATAGTGTGATTTTCGTTAAGATTCTATGACTTTTAGGGGATGTTTCCCCCTTTTTTCCAAAATAGGGCAAATTTTCTCAGGCTCGTAACTTTTGATGACAAAGACTAAATTAATTGAAACTTATATATTTAGAATCAGCGTGAAAATTCAATTCTTTTGATGTATCTTTTAGTATCAAAATTCCGTTTTTTAGAGTTCCGTTTACTATTGAGCCGGGTCGCCCCTTACTACAGTTCTTTACCACGAACTGTTTGAAAAGAAAATAATTCGGTATTTTGGGGCTTCTGACATTATTACTCCTTTGCGGAAGTTAGGCTCAAAATTGAAAAAGGATTATATTTTTTCTTTGGGTCCCTTCCACCTCTTAGTTCGTTTATTTTCCCGTTAGTTTTCACCTGTTTTCGCTTTATAGTTGTGTTATCTCTTAGCAGTTCTTTCGTTAGTTGAGTTATGGTTGTGGTATATATGTTTTATCGCTCGTATAGTTGTGTTATTTTCAAATTATACTCCATAATAGAGAGGCTCCGAACACCCAGCATTGTATATTAAGCTCTTAATTTGACGTTTTTTTCTAACGTGACCAGATTCGTCCTGCGCCCTTTTCATTGAATTTTTTCCCCCATGGCATATTTTTCCAAGAAAAGATCCTCCCACATAGCCCCCTCCCTCAACCCTACCCCCAAAACCAAAAACCTCCCCCTGAAAACGTCTGTACACTTCCCAATAACCATTATTATATGTAAACACTGGTTGAAGTTTGTTACTTGCAGCCCCTCCCCCAGGGACTCTGGGGGAGTAAGTCATCCCCAAATACATAGTTATTATGATTTTCGACTATGCTGAACAAAATGGCTATCTCAAAATTTTGATCCGTTGACTTTGGGAAAAAAAGGAGCGTGGGAGGGGGCCTAGATGCCCTCCAATTTTTTTGGTCACTTAAAAAGGGCACTAGAACTTTTCATTTCCGTTAGAATGAGCCCTCTTGCGACATTCTAGGACCACTTGGTCGATACGATGACCAATGGGGAAAAAAAAAAAAAAACAAAAAAAAAAAACAAATAAACACGCACCCGTGATTTGTCTTCTGGCAAAAAATGCAAAATTCCACATTTTTGTAGATAGGAGCTTGAAACTTCTACATTAGGGTTCTTTGATACGCTGAATCTGATGGTGTCATTTTCGTTAAGATCCTACGACCTTTAGGGGGTGTTTCCCCCTATTTTCCTAAATAAGGCAAATTTTCTCAGGCTCGTAACTTTTGATGGCTAAGACTAAACTTGATGAAACTTATATATTTAGAATCAACGTAAAAATTCGATTCTTTTGATGTAGCTATTGATATCAAAATTCAATTTTTTAGAGTTTTGGTTACTATTGAGCCGGATCGCTCCTTACTACAGTTCGTTACCACGAACTGTTTGATTATGAAATGAAATAATCTCTTGATAAAAAAATAATAATTAAAAATAATAATTAAAAAATAATTAAAGATAAAAATAATTATATTGAAAAAAGATCATTAGAAGAACAGACCATTACATATATTGGACTTAGTAAGCTGTCTGATTCTTTGAAGATCGTCTCTAACTATTACAAAGACGAAAAGCCTTAGGCTTTTTCCTGCTTGTAATTGGGTATATATCTTGGCAAGGTCTTAACGGTAAATATATGTTCAATATTTGTTATCTGAAAAAGCGCAAAACTGAAAAATCTTCATGCATTCAGAGGTTTACTTTCAAAGGGAATTCTATAAGGATCGGTTTACTTTATGATAAATAATTACATACAGGATTTATATAGTTCAATATAAAAGGGGACTATGTTAGTTTCATCCGATAAAGTTGAAACTTAGCAAAGAACAAACCACGGCCCAAAGTAACTAAACATTAAGATAATATAAGCATCGTTTGAAAAGTTGCTCTTCAGGGTATTAGTGCCGTACTTAGGATCGTCTCTTGCTATTCCAACTCAGAAAAGGCCGTACGCTCTTTCTTGTTTGTAGTCCAAGTTGCAATGGTAGTTACAATAAAGAATGATAACTAGCCTATTCTTATTCAAAGGAATATAAATGATTTAATTTATATTCAGTCATTGAACATTGCAAGGACGAATATGATAATAAAAAACAAACTCTAGCCCATAGTTATAGAATAGAACGAACTTGTATTTGTAGATGCAACGGTAGCTGTAACCTAGTCCTAGTTGCAGCGATACCTAGCAGCCTCGTAAGAGATGATCACGTCCCATACTATGAAAAACAGTAGTCATAACTCCTAATATTTGAGTCAGATTGAAACAAAAAATACATTTTTAGAATCGCTTATCCAAAACCTTTATTTAGGAAAATACAGCTCATTGGCTTAAATAACGAAGAAGATCCATTGGTTTGAAAAACAAGAAAATTTAGTACAAAAGTGACGGTGTCGTAGGGAGGAGTAATGAGGAGTAATGAGGAGTTCTCATCCACAGTAGTTTCACACCTTTTTTAGAAAAAAATGTTTGAAGCAACTCAGCTTTAGGAGTCAGTTAATAAGCATAAACAATTTTAATCGAAAGGTGTAAATTTATCACTCGTTAATTATCTACCTTATACAATTAGATTATATTAATTATCGCAATTTTATCTTGTTTTAGGATATTTTGCTGACTTGGCTAGCTATAGATCTTATTTCGATACAATATGGTTTGGTCTTTATACAAGAGGTGGTGGCCCTCTTGGATCAAGTGGTTTCGAGCACGTTCTTGTTGGTGAAATTAAGGATGGAATTTCTGGTTTTCACAACTGGGCACGATTCTGGGAAGAGGAAAGAATAGGAGAAATGAATTATCTAGGATATATTAAGACAGCAGATTTGAACGGGGTAAGTAGCCTATCTTTCCAAATGTACCTTAAACAATATTTGAAATTTTGATTTTTGGAAATGAGGTGAAATCAAACTTAAGAGAATACTTCTTAAGTATTATCATAATAAATACGTTTAATCAAGTTTATTTATAATTAGGCTTAGTTAAAAAAGTTTAAACTATAGAATCTAATTCCTGATTGGTGCAGTGGAATGTTTTAACACCAATAACACCGATTTTTCACTTCTGGGCAATAGCTTGGACAAGATGGACAGCACTAATAATGATAATAAGAACATATAAAGTGGTACAACATTTCTTTAAAATTTATGATTCATCTTATTATAAAGCCAATACCCAATAACAAGCTCGAAATGGCTATTGGTTCAAAAAGAAAGTATTGTAGAGTTATTATTCCTTCCACAGTGGAAGGTCAAGATAACGAACCTCAATATATCGAATTCCATGATAAATCAAAGCTTTTGAATCCTCCTTGAATTTTCCTGTCTCTGCAATCCTAATTTTACCCGAAATTCAATATTAACTGTGGTAAAAACCTCAATTTTACGAAATTCGGCGGCTTTTACACTTGTCAAATCACATCTACATGTTAGAATTTTGAATAAAAGCCTCTGTACATAGAATGACCTGGTAGTTGAATCTATCTATATATTGGACGATGACTGGCGGTCGTCAACAGGTAGACAAACAATCATTTTCGATATTTTTTTTTAGAAAGTAGTATTTAGTATTTGCATTTTGGTCAGTGGAGTATCATTTCACACTAAATAAAATAAAAAGCATTTACAGTAGGCATACATAGTCTTAATATTTGTCTTAATTATGTTTTGTTGCATAAAAATGCTTTGCAGTAACATTTTATTTGAAGAAGTTCTTATGTTCATAAAGAAAAGTTTTTCATTTTTTTTATATAAAACATTATTGGTATTGATTTGACTCATAAAACGATAAAATATTTTACTTGAATAAATTTTTATGTTCACAAAGAGCGGTTTTATGTTTCATTAAAAGACATTTAAATAAATCTTTCTTATTATGTGCTTCTTTGCTTATTTCTCGTGGGGTATATAAAATAATTTAAAGCAGTGCTTTTCAATCTGGATAGTTAGACAGTGCTAGTAACTGCCTGGAACCTATTCTAAAAAGTCTTCTTTTATGGCATTTTTATTCAAATTTTGACTTGCAAAGCTCGCCTCGGTAAAATGTGAGTACTATTTCTTTCATTATTAAATACAAAGCCCAATCTACAGGACTATTAAAAAATGCATCAAGTTTGATCGACCTCATTTTTTTTAGATACAACGCTTTAAGGAATATTGGCAGTCATTTGAAATTTTGGGATTTTCTCCATTTTACACCAAAGGGACGTGTGCCCCCTAATTATTAAAGGTAGTATTACATATGCCACACTTTACGGTGTGTATCTTGTTTGTAAATTTACTACCAAATCTAGAAATCCTCTGAATTTAAGGTCATTCTAAAAACAAGTGCCTGAATCAATTTACATGTTAAATCTAAGGGATGAAACAGAAAACTGAGTATAGACCTTAAATCAAACACTAAGGATTAAGCGATAAAACTTATTGTCTTCACTTAGGTGACCCTTCTAGAATTAAAGATTAAGCCTGGTAGAAACAACTTTTGATTAATGACACACTGAAGTTCTTAGGTTAGATACTAGATTATGTTGCATATTATATTTCAAATTCTTGTATACATTAGCTACGTTACAGTTTATCAAAAAATTATAAAACCATAACTGAAAACCATACATGATGTATTAAACTCAAAACCACAGACAGTTTCACATCTTAAAGTGGTATATTATAGTCAATACGTTGATTATATATCTTATTACATATGTGATTATATAAGACGAACGATCCAGGTTCGTCAGAGGGAAGGTCAGGATAAAAAATTTCTATATTTTCGCTCTAGGAGACATGTTTGAAGTGAAGCAATCTTGGTAGTATTAGCCCAGAGTTCATATAGCGGTTTATTTTTTCTTTATTTCGAGTAATACTAGATGAAACCAAGATTTTACCTGTTAAATCAATACATTTTTTGTATGCTGTTTAATGACTTTGAACTTTTTAAAATGATATCTATTTTAGGTTCAAGTGTTTGAGATAATTTTAATTGTATGCTGCAAGTTACTGATATCATAGCTCGTGTAAAACTATGAAAAATCTTATAGATTACTTTGTTGTTTGAGGCTACGTACTCACTTTTGACTCCTAAATATATATTCTTGTTTTTGGCACTTGGCTTTTGTGTTTTCAGCAAAGTATTAGTTTTCTATAATCCTATAAACGAAGAGAAATATCACCAGCTGGTTTATTTGCACTAGTTTTATAGATAAATGTTAGATAGACTGTGAAGTAATAATCTTTGTTTGTTTCTAGTTTCAACTTCGCTCTTTACTTAACTCAGGAAACTTGATTTTTTTTTTTTAATTAATCGTTGCCCGTTTTTGTTAAAAAATCATAAAAAAGGCACAAAACATGATGGAAAAAAAATACCCGATACTGATGCACCCGATAACGATACACGCGATACTAGTACGCCTGATACCGATATACGTGATATCGATACGCCCTATACCGTGCACATTCATTTCCCCAGAGATTTATTACAATGGTACCACTTTATACTTCCAAGCTTTACCACTTAAGAAGATGAACCAAAAGTGTGGTTTTTAGTGCTACACGGCACTTACGGGTGGCAGACTAAAAAAAAACAAAAACCTAGATATAAGCAATAGCTTTCAAATGAGCCATTAACCATCTCTCTAAGAAGTTCTGGTAGCCCAGCTTTCCACTTAAGACATGGCACCAAAAGTCGCGTTTTTAGGGTCATTTGGCATTTGTAGATGATGAAATTGGTAGGAAGAACAGAGATATGAGCAATAACTTATATGAAATATCAAACGTCTGCCAATGATGCTCTGGTAGGCCGATGGCTCCGTCCTTTGATAAATGGCACAAAAACTGCCATATTTATTGCCAAATGGCACTTTCAGATGGTAACATTTATAAAAGAAAGCGTCAAGATATGAATAACAGCTTTTAACTGAGCAATTAAACATCTGTCTATGATGTCCTGGTAACCCGCTAGCCCTAGAAAACGAAAGAAAAGAAAGTAGTCAGTGCTAGTTACTGATCCAAAAAAAGTTATTTTCCTTACTGTTCGAAGTGGAGGACTGTGATTCCCCAATTCTTGGTTTTCAAGCATGCTGATTCCAATCGTGCATTTTTCATTTCGATCTGATGCCACTTTTGAGGGGGATTCAGGATTTTTTCGAAATCACTATAATTTTCTTTTCGAAATAAACTTTTACTTTTAATCTAAATTGAAATAATAATTACCATTCCTGAATGAATGTCAGATGCCAATTTATTTTTCACTAGTAATATTTTTCAAACGTGTTTTTAACTTTTGCTTAATATGGTATGCAGTTTGCTCCTTACTAGGCTGCAGCTGCTCCTACAATGATGATGTGCTTGATCGATCGATCCAGTTTACTTTCATCTATAGTATTTGGTTTGAATACATTTTTGTCTCAATTTTGTCTTCAAATTTTGTCCGAAGACAAGTTCAAAGACTCTTTTGGTCATATGTCTCTGTGTATATATATAATACCTAAGTTTTTGTTTATTCCTGTTTATTTACTCACTCCATTTGCGGTATTGCATCGTTTTTCGAATGGACAATAAAATTATCTATCTATCTGCGTATCCAAATATGAAAATAGTTAGACTTAGGAGATTTTAATATCAAAGTAGCCCCAGTGCTAACTTTACTTCCAAACAAGTATGTTTTTAGTAATGAGTAAACCCCAAAGTTTTTTTTAATTTTTTTTGCTCTCGTTTAAGTTTGTGATATACAATTTACCCCTTTTCGAATTACTTTAGCGGAATGAAAAGTTTCATTTCTCTTTTAATTATTATCGAAAGCATAAAGCTGTGATTTTCGGTACTGGGTAGGGTCTCTATGGATCTAGAGTCTGCGCAGTAACTTCCTAATTTTGGGCTCAGGAATAAAGTAATCTGATGTACGTAACATAACAGTTAGTCCATCCGATGGGCACCTATCGGATTATTACTTACAAGAACCATTTTGCTACAAAAATACAAGTCGATAGCATGCATCGAAAAGAATAGGTAACATAAATTTTATTTATGTAATATCTGGAATGTCCTCCCCCCTCCCCAAGAGCAAGAAATTTAAAACCATAAAAATAAAAAATTATGCTTTCTACAAATTATCCCTTATTGCTTTAACTGAGGAATAATGCCAGATAAAAAATCTTAGATATCAGAACTGAAATCCAATTTATTGGATCTCCAAGGGATAAAAGTTTATTGGATAAAAATAAATTGGATTTCCATTTATTTTTATGGTTTTAAATTATTGTGGGACTTTTGACGTTTTTGGGTCTCGAAAGGAGATAACGGTCGTCCTAATTTTAGATCCTAAAAAGCACCGGCTGGAGTACCAAATACCTAATTTTAGTGAAAAGCGTAGAAATACGAGACCCACCCTTCTATTTTTCACTATTCTAATTGAACTAAATTATTTTCTAGAATACTTTGATTGAAATGCCAATGCAATGGCAAGGATACAATAAAGCCATCAGCTCCATTCTTGTCGGCACTAGTCCCGAATTAGAACTGTCTCTATATACCGTCTGTTTTGTCACCAGACCCAATTCAAAATGCCCAGTTGCTGCCAATGGCCAATTCTTCAGCGTACAGACCTACGATCTCAAACAGAATGGTGAAACCTTTGTTGGCACTGCATATCCAACCTTCTAAAATATTCTATATTTATTTTTAGTGTGAAAACTAAAGGCAAATAAAGACTTTACACTTTATGTATACAATTCAAGATGTGTTTCTAAAGAGATATGATAAGGGCATTAAAATGTAACCTGTCAACATCATTACGATAAGAATTGTTTATTTTTAGTTTTGTTTTACTAATAAGAGAAAATGTATTTGGCCAAGAAGGTAATTTTATATTCTGAGGAAGGTGCAAAGTGTTTGACCAGTATGGCCTGTTTGAGTTTGTGGAATGAACCTTCTCAACCTGTTGGTAAAGCGACATGCCATCCGAAGACGTCAGTCTTCAGAAATGGCTCCGGCTCCGAATCGGCTCCGAAATGGCTCCGAATCGGCTCTGGAATGGTTAACTTGATCGCAAAGCGCTAAAGAATGCGAAGTTTTACGGCTGGAAATTATCGAGCCTTGAGTGGTATTAAATATAAAAAAACTAATTTTTTTAGCTGAAAGTAAGGAGCGACATTAAAACTTAAAACGAACAGAAATTACTCCGTATATGAAATGGGCTGTGCCCTCCTAAGGGACTCGCTCTTTGCGCTAAAGTTTTTAATTGGTTTAAAAAGTAGAATTGTTGCAAAGAGTCAAACTTTAGCGTAAAGAGCGAGGGATTGCGGAGGGGACAACCCATTTCATATACGGAGTAATTTCTGTTCGTTTTAATGTCGCTCCTTACTTTCAGCTAAAAAAATTATTTTTTTTTATTTAATTTCTGAATGTTTTTGAATTAATACATGTTTGGTTTTGGCTCTCCGCATATAAATTATTAAAATACAATTTGTATATTAATTCTTTTTTTTTTGGCTAAATGGCTTTCTCTTAGTTATGATCAGACGATTTTGAGAAATAAGGGGTAGAGAAGGAGGTCTAGTTGCCCTCAAATTTTTCGGTTACTTAAAAAGGCAACTAGATTAAAATGACAACTAGGCAAATCACTTTTAATTTTTAACGATTTATTAGAAAAAATTATACGTAACTTAAGAATTAATTTACGTAGCAAACTTTCATAATCTTATATGATTAAATCTTATATTAATCTTATATTAAAGTGATTTGCGTTATGTACGAGAATAATACTGCTGCGGTTAAGGTAGGAAATGAGGTTAGCAACTGGTTTTGTATTAAATCAGGAGTTAAGCAGGGTTGTGTTTTATCCCCCTTTATATGGATCATTTTGATCGACTTCGTCTCAAGGAGCACAGGAAAGGCAATTGGAGACCAAGGAATTAAATGGGGAGGAAGAACGCTCCTGGACTTAGATTATGCTGATGATTTAAGCATATTAGATGAAAGTGTGAGCAAAATGAATAAATTTTTAGAGGTTTTACGAGTTCAGGGTGCTAAAATAGGCTTGAAAACTAATGTTAAGAAGACTAAGTCACTAAGGCTAGGAATAAGTGAAGATGAACAGGTGACATTAGGTAACGAAAAGATTGATCAGGCTCTGAGCTTCAGTTACCTTGGTAGTATTATTAGTAAAGATGGTGGGAGCAGTGAAGATGTTAAAAGTAGAATAGCTAAAGCTCAGGGTGTTTTTTCACAGTTAAAAAAAAGTTTGAAAGAATAGAAAGATAAGCCTACAAACCAAGATTAGAATATTGGAAGCTACAGTGATGACAGTGGTCAAATATGGCTCTGAAGCATGGGAACTCCGAAAAGCAGATGAAAACTAACTAGATGTTTTCCAGAGAAATTGCGTACGGATTGTTCTGGGTACCCGGCTGACTGACCGTATTTCAAACAGTAGGTTGTATGAAAAGTGTGGTTCAATCCCGCTTTCTGGGGCTATGATGAAAGAAAGGTTGAGATGGCTAGGCCACGTTCTACGGATGAAGGATGACAAATTACCGAAGATTGTCCTTTTTGGCCAACCGTCTGGGGCTACACGGAAAGCAGGTCGTCCTTGTCTGGGTTGGGAGGATGTCATAAATAAAGATTTAAAGGAAATGGGAACTTCCTGGGAGAGTGTAAAGAGGGAGGCTTTAAATAGATTAGGTTGGAGGAGGAGCGTGCGTAGCTGTGTTGGCCTCAGGCGGCTTGGTGCTGCAGTGAGTTATTAGTAGTAGTAGTAGTAGTAGTAGTCTTTACACTAAATCGTAAGTTTTGTCCCAATTCTTTAAGAATGACCCCTGAATCAGAAAGGCCGTAGAGTAAATAGTTGAAATTACTAAAAATACTTTAGCATAAAGAGCGAGGTATTTATCTCCTCCTAAATACCTCGCTCTTTATGCTAAAGTATTTTTAGAACCCCTCATATGCGTAATAATCTCTGTTCGTTTTAAGTTTCAATGCTACTCCTTCCTTTCATTTGAAAAAACGTTTTCATGTTTATTTTTCATTGTTTTCTTATAGTAATGCTAGAAAATCCTGCGCCCTTTTCATTGAATTTTTCTTCCCCATGACAGATTCCTCCAAGGAAAGATCCTCCAACATAGCCCCCTCCCCTCAGCCCCACCCCCAAACAAAATAAAATCCCCCTGAAAACGTCTGTACACTTCCTAATAAACATTACTATATGTAAACACTGGTCAAAGTTTGTAACTTGCAGCCTCTCCCCCAGGGATTGTGGGGGAATAAGTCATCCCCAAAGACATAGTTATTATGGTTTTCGACTATGCTGAACAAAATGGCTATCTCAAAATTTTGATCTGTTGACTTTGGGAAAAAATGAGCGTGGGTGGGGGCCTAGATGCCCTCCAATGTTTTTGGTCACTTAAAAAGGGCACTAGAACTTTTCATTTCCGTTTGAATGAGCCCTCTTGCGACATTTTAGGACCACTTGGTCGATACGATGACCCCTGGAAAAAAAACAACAAAAAAAGCAAACAAACAAATGAACACGCATCCGTTTGGCTTCTGGCAAAAAATACAAAATTCCACATTTTTGTAGATAGGAGCTTGAAACTTCTACAGTAGGGTTCTCTGATACGCTGAATCTTATGGTGTCATTTTCGTTAAAATTCTATGACTTTTAGGGGGTGTCTCTCCCTATTTTCTTAAATAATGCAAATTTTCTCAGGCTCTTAGCTTTTGATGGATAAGACTAAACTTGAGGAAACTTATATATTTAAAATCAGCATTAAAATGCGATTCTTTTGATGTAGCTATTGGTATCAAAATTCCATTTTTTAGAGTTCTGGTTACTATTGAGCCGGGTCGCTCCTTACTACAGTTCGTTACCACGAACTGTTTGAAAGAGTGGATTTTTCTGAAACCAGAATGTAGCCACTAAGATATTCCACCAATAAGTTCTGCAATGGAAAATAGAAGGTGTTCACGGTTCAACATAGTGAAAAGAAGATGAAACCGTTTTTGGCAAGAATTCAAAAAATTCTAAAAGCGATGGTATATCTAAGGGTAGTCATAGCTTTGTAGCTTGGACGAGAGAAAGATGCAAGTCGGTGATATGTCGGACTCAAGCTCTAGTTACAGAAACAGACATTTGTTATAAACATGATAAGCAAAACCTTGTAAATCAGATAACCCCGATTTTAACAGCAAATAAAAAATTCTAAGGTGCCTGACTTAGTTTAAAGCCAAGATAAGAAAGATTCAATAATTAACTTCCATTCTTCTGCTTGCTCAAGAAGCACAGCCATCTTTGCGCCGAGCGAGGATTCTACCAACCAATATTTAGCAAACTGCTGATATGACAATTAGGAAAGGAAGAAAGGGGCTCTGCATTTATCAAAATCTGGACTGCGAGATCTGACAGGAGACTACTTTTCATTTTAAATCAACTAAGCAATAGCTATGAAAAATAAAAAGCACCGAATACAACAAGAAACGACACATGTCTGTAGGGGGAAAAACAAACAGAGCAGATGGCAGTCTCAGTGATAACTAAAAAACAGGTTACCTAAGAATCATTATATCATGGAAGGAGTGCGCTTTCAAGAGCTATTAGACAAAAAAAGGAAAAAATAACTGAGAGTAAGGAGCAGCATTGAAACTTAAAACGGATGGAAACTAAAACCCCCTCCCAAATACCTCACTCTCTACGCTGAAGTATTATAGTCAATTAGTTCGTGGTAACGAACTGTAGTAAGGAGCGATCCGGCTCAATAGCAAACGAAACTTTAAAAAATGGGATTTTTAGATACTAATAGAAACATCAAAAGAATTGGATTTTTATACTGAGTTCAAAAGTATAAGTTCAATCTAGTTTAGTCTTACTTATCAAAAGTTACGAGGCTGAGAAAATTTGCCTTATTTTGGAAAATAGGGAGAAACACCCTCTAAATGTCATAGAATCTACCTACTGTATCTCCTACTGTAGAATTTTCAAGCTCCTATCTACAAAAATGTGGAATTTCGTATTTTTTGCCAGAAGACCTGTCACGGGTTCGTGTTTATTTGTTTGTTTGTTTTTTTTTCTTTTCCCCAAGGGTGATCGTATCGACCCAGTGGTCCTAGAATGCTGTGAGAGGGCTCATTCTAACGGAAATTAAAAGTTCTAGTGCCCTTTTTAAGTGACCAAAAAATTGGAGGGCACCTAGACCCCTCCCAAGCTCATTTTTTCCCAAATTCAACGGGTCAAAATTCTGAGATAGCCATTTAGTTCAGCATAGTCAAAAAACCTAATAACTATGTCTTTCGGGACGACTTGCTCACTCACAGTCCCCGGGGGAGGGGCTACAAGTTACAAACTTTGACCAATCTTTACATATAGTAATGGTTATTGGAAAGTGTACAGACGTTTTCAGGGGAATTTTTTTCTCGATAGGGAAGAGATTGAGGGGAGGGGGTTACGTGGGAGGATCTTTCCATGGAGGCGCATGATTTTCTAATATTATGTAAAACAAAAAACAATGAAAAGATTAATATGTAAAAAGTTTTTCAACTAAAAGTAAGGAGCAGCATTAAAAAAAAACGAACGGAAATTATTACGCATATGAGGGGTTCACCTTATCCGAAATACCTTCTCTTTACGCTAAAATATTTTTAGTAATTTCAACTATTTCTTCAACGGCCTTTTTGATTCTTATCAAAAAGGTCATTCTTAAAGAGCTGGGACAAAATATAAGCTTTAGAGTAAAGAGCAAGGTGTTAAAGAGGGGGCAAAACCCCTCATATACGTGATAGAAATATACGAATATAGAAGTTTACAAAAGTTAATTCGGAAGCTATGTATATTTTTTATTAATAAAAACGTTCGTAAAAAAATTAAAAGCTCTAGTTGCCTTTTTAAGTAATTAAAAGATTGAAGGGCAACTAGGCCTTCTCCCCCACTCCTTTTTTCTCAAAATCATCCGATTAAAACCATCCCCCCCCCAAAAAATATGCAAATTTTGTTCTAAGTATTCATGTGCAGAGAGCCAAAATCAAAACATGCATTAATTCAAAAACTTTCAGAAATTAAATAAAAAAAAACTAGTTTTTTTAACTGAAAGTAAGGAGCAGCGTTAAAACAAAACGAACGGAAATTATTACGCATATGAGGGGTTCAGCTTATCCTAAATACCTGCTCTTTACGCTAAAGTATTTTTAGTAATTTCAACTATTTCTTCAACGGCCTTTGTGATTCAGGGGGTCATTCTTAAGGAATTGGGACAAAATTTAAGCTTTAGAGTAAAGAGCAAGGTATTAAAGAGGGGGCAAAACTCCTCATATACGTAATAGAAATATACGAATATAGAAGTTCCTTACGAAAGTTAATTCGGAAGTTATGTATTTTTTTTATTAATAAAACGTCCGTAAGAAATTAAAAGCTCTAGCTGCCTTTTTAAGTAATTAAAAGATTGAAGGGCAACTAAGCCTCCTCCTCCACTCCTTTTTTCTCAAAATCATCCGATCAAAACTAAGAAAAAGCCATTTAGCCAAAAAAAAGATATGCAAATTTTGTTCTAAGTATTCTTGTGCAGAGAGCCAAAATCAAAACATGCATTAATTCAAAAACGTTCAGAGATTAAATTTAAAAAAAAACAAGTTTTTTTTAACTGAAAGTAAGGAGCGACATTAAAACTTAAAACAAACAGAAATTACTCCGTAGATGAAAGGGGCTGTTCTCTCCTCAACGCCCCCTTCTTTACGCTAAAGTTTTTTCACTGTTTTAAAAAGTAGATTTGAGAGAAAGAGTCAAGCTTTAGCGTAAAGAGCGGGGCTTTGAGGAGGGAACAGCCCCTTTCATATATGGAGTAATTTCTGTTCGTTTTAATTTTTAATGTCACTCCTTACTTTCAGTTAAAAAAAAAACTTGTTGTATTTTTTTATTTAATACTTCTAAAAAGGCTTCTTACCCTAATTAAACGGCCATTGTGTTTCAGGAGTTGCTCTTACATAAATGGGACAGAAAGTCAGACTTTAGCATAAAGAGCAAGGTATTGAGAAGAGGGGAGCCCCTTTCATATACGGAATAGTTTCTGTTCGTTTTAAGTTTCAATGTTAATCCTTACTTTCAGTTGAAAAAAAATGTATTTTTTTTATTTCTGATCGTTTTTCAAATAATGGCGAGAAGTCCAGCTTCCCTCCATGGATAATTCCCTCTCCCCCACAAAATTCTTCGAAGTAGAATTCCTCCCAAATAAAATAGCTCTTTCCCCAGAAACTTCGCCCCGGGTAATTCCGTCCTCTCTGAAAATCCCCGAGGGAAATATCTTGCACACGATTCCGCCTGACAATTCCCCTTAGCATCGGCCTACTTTCTATTGAAAAAGACTTTAATGTCTGATCGTTTTTCAAATCATGTTTGATAGCCCCCTCCGTATAAGATCAGATAATCCTCAAAGGTATAGTTATTGGACCTTTCAATTATGTTGAACAAAATGGAAAACTCAAAAGTTTTATCGGACGACCTTGGGGAAAAAGGGGCGTGGGAGGGTTCTAGCTCCCTCCGATATTTCTAGTTACTTAAAAAAGGCACTAGAACCTTCGGTTTACGATCAAATGAGCCCTCTCCCTATCTTTTAGAATCACTGATTCGGTGGGATCATCCAAAAAAAATAAATAAACACACATCCGTGATCCTTCTTCTGGAAAAAAAAGGCAAAATTCCAAGTTTTTGTATATAGGAGCTTGAAACCTCTACAGCAGGATTTTCTTATATGCTGAATCCGATCGTGCGATTAAGATCACTTGATATCTTAGGGGGTTTCGCCCCTTATTCGAAAATTGGCAAATTTTCTCAGACCTGTAGCTTCTGATATGTAACATTAAATTTTATGAAATTTACATGTTTTGAATCTATATAAAAATGTATTCTTTCAATTGGTTCTTTCAATGTATCTATTGTTATCAAGATTCTGTCTTTTAGAGTTTCATTTACGATTGAGCCGTGCCACTCCTTACTTACAGCACTTAGCCGTCCTGGTTAAGTGTTGGCGCACTGAGTTGAGAGTTCTTTGTTCAATGGGCTCAGGTTCGATCCCTGGCATGGCCAGTTATTTGCATTGGCACGGGGGTCAGTGGCGTGAATCTATAGCTCAGCCAGAGTCGACCCAGCTCTAAATGGGTAGCCGGAGAAATCCGGAGAAGGTAAGCAGGAAGGGTGTGCAAAAGCAAAGGATTACTAGCCTCCAGCCCTCCATTGCACTTCCTGGCTGAAGGGCCAAGAAATGGAGTTCAGTACCTCTGGCTTCGACCTTAAGGGTCTAGTGCCGCCATACTTACTTTACTTACTCCTTACCCATAGTTCGTTACAACTAGCTATTTTATCCTGGTCTTTCTAGAGAACCAAATGTTTAGTTCTTACATTTGGACTTTTCACTTCCGAAGCTCTTTCAACTTCTGTTCTACCTCAATGTCCTGCCGTTCTTTCTCACGTCTTCTTTCAAAATTGCTCCTGATACAATTCGGTACAGTTTGGTGGTATTAGATCTTTACCGACAGAAATAATCTCTTCATACCATCAAGCCCGCCCAACCCAACCAATAGAAATAGCTGTATGTTCACAATTCATTCCTAGAAGATCTTCACTATTCCTAGAAGACTGCACACGACACAGGTAGACTTACGAAATCATTAAAGTTATTTTACTACTGCTGACAAGTTTGAATTTTTGAGGGGATACTTTGATTAAAAAAATCCTTTTTATATATTCAGTGAAAAAGTTGAAACGGCAGATTTGCCCCCCTCCCCCTAGAATTTGAAATGTATATTTTGCATCCCCTCTCTCTATACTTCTACGACTGAGCACTACCTCCAGGCATAATTTTTTGGGGCGGGGAATGTAGTTAAACCTTTTATTACATTGTGCCACCTATTATCCATTTTAACTGGCTCTCACGAAGCCTTTGATTACTGACTAGCTTAAATTTGTCTTTTTCTAAAGTTTTTTTTTGTCACAATGGCTAATGTCATTGCAATGTATAATATACTCTAAGTAGAAACTGACTGAGAGTACCATTGGGTGTAGCAGGGATAAGGCTCTGAATGAATGTAAAATAACTTTCCTGAGAATATCCTTCAGAACCTTGGTTGCCACTACGAAGAAACTAATGGTACTACTCAGGGTCTCTAAAAGTACTAATATGGTATAAAAAGTACTACCTGACAAAAGATTTCAGCACAATAGTTTCTCTTTGGCTTATCATATAAGCCAGATTTAATTCTTCATTCCTCTACAGCTACTTCTCCTCGACTGACTTCTCAAATGACAGAAAAAGGCAACTTTTACGGGATGCAACTACAAGCAAAAACGCGTTATCCATGGATGTTCCCTTTCAACGGCCGATGATTGCCTAGTGTGGTAATACCGCGTTAAGATTATCCATTTTCCAGAAAAATGGGACGGAAAAATGGAAATAAACGAGATGTATAATTTTTTTTTCGAAATACATATGTACAAAGTTACTGGTTATCCTTATCAAAGCTGTATTTTTTTTCTGGACTAAAACCTGCAAAAAAAACAATTCTTATAGACAATTTACCCTTTTTCTATTGAATCCACGCCACACTAAAAAGCTATTTTTATTTTATTTATTAAAACGTTATTTTATAACTTGCCATCTATTGGTTTTCAAAGTCTTTTCCGGTTTAACTACATCCCCCCCCCAAAAAAAAAACAAAATTATGCCTAGAAGTAGTGCTGAATTGCAGAAGTGTAAAGAGAGGGGGGCACAAAATATACATTTCAAGTTCTAGGGGGGGGCAAATCTGCCGTTTCAATTTTTTTTACTGAATATACAAAAAAGATTTTTCAATAAAAGTATCCCCTCAAAAAAATTTCCTTTCAACATCTAAGGGCACAAAGAATCGAAAAGGGATACACCGTTTTTCAATTTACGTCATCAATACCCGAATATAATTTTTGTAGTAATGAACCGCCCATTTGTTTTGTTAGAAACACAAGAGCAGAATCGGTGAAGGGAAATCTTAGTATGTTATGTGTTACATCCCACTGTGCCAATGCTTGTCAACAAAACCGGAAAAGTTAATTTTTCACGGGGAGACAGGTTGCTAATGAGCAAGTTGATTTTTTTTATTTTAAATTTTGAAGCACCACAAATTGTAGCACAAAATATTGAGAAAATCCTACTTTGATAAAAAAGTAATAATATAGTACGTTGGTACTACCCATGGAAGACCTGTTCAGAATCCATTTTACTGCACCATACTTATGATTCCTATCATGCATTCTGATCCCTAACCTTTACTGTTTTTCAAAATGGGTATTACAGACCCCCATTAGAGGGTTTCAGCAACGGATTTTTTTACGGTATAATTTCCTTTTGGTCTGAAGGCACGTTTGAGAGATTTCGGGCTATTTTTACAAAATTTTCAAATGGATAAATTTGAAAATTTACAATCCCCAAAGCCTTGGGAATTCAACAGCGTGCAAATTTTTCAACAAAACATTTCACATCCTTCAAAGTACTTTACATTACGAGTTAAAACACCTGTCAAAACTTTTATTCCACTCTTAAAAACATTTTTTGCCTCTTTCATGCCCCTTTTTAATCGGGGAAATAAAAACAGGCAGCAGGGGACAAGATTGATTGAATAGGGCGAGAATGAAACGGTGGTCATACCATTTTTGCTCACAAACTGGTGCAAGGAAAGGGCTGAGTGAGTGGAAGAACTGTCGTGGTACAAAAACCACGGCCTGGACAGCTACAAATCAGGTCTTTTTCGCTATAAACTTTCAAGTAATCTTCTTAAAACTTCTAGGAAAATGCCAGATTAACTGTCTGACCCAGCTTAGTAAATTCTAAATAGACGATTTAACTCGTATCGGAAACACAAGTGAAGCCTGTTATTAACATTGACTTCACCTGACGAGCTTTTTTAGGACGAGGTAAAATGGGAGTCTTTCATTGAATTGATTGTTGCTTAGATTCAGAATTGTATTCATATCAATATGATTCATCACCTGTGATGACCTTGAAAAAAGTTTGGGTCACATAGAAGCCTTCAAAGCAGAGCACAATTCCAAGTGTTTTTATTTCTTTTTTGCTGTGGTGTGAACATTCGAGTAAAATATTTTACTGCCACCCTTCTTGCCTAAAATCTTCAGTTATAATTCTTCTTACTGAAAATAAGTCACTTCAGAATATGACGCAAATTCTTCAATGGTCTGTGATCGATCTTTCAGGATGATTTCACGAATGTTCTTATCATTTATGTCAGTTCGGGCCGTCGAAGGACATCAAGAGTGATCGTCAATTGACATTTCGTCATTTTTAAAATGTGATAACCGCTCAAATTGGGTTTCCCCATAATAAATTCCTTGTATACATTTTTTCATATTTAACACATTTCTGTTACTGTTTCCCGAGCAGGACGCAAAACTAAACGGCCAAACGCTGTTCACATATATTGGCCATAACGTTAGCCACTGTTAACCAAAACGACGAGCACGCCAAACAAAATTATATTAATTTTTAAACAAGAAGAACATAATTTTGTACAGTGACGGCAGTCTGCGATTTGGCTGTTGGCAACTGATACACTGACTGCTGAAAAGTAGTTTTAGACGCTCCTACCAGCTAAAGCCTGCTACTGCAGAAACTCTCCCCTCCACAACATCATTTCGGTTTCTTTTGGATACCCTTTTATATATCAACGCTGGTTTAGTCACCAGCGTTGCCAACACGGTAGAATTGTATCATTTTTGGTACAATTTAGAGGTTCTCGTACAAGGCAGTACATCGGAGATTTTTTTGATACAATACCAATTTCCCAGTAAATTTTGGTTTTACTTACTCGTTTCTTCTTCGGACATCTTTGGAAGTTATCGTTTATCGATATTTTTCTTCTGGGTACAGTAGAGTTTTAACTTGCTGTTTAAATGGCACAAATTGTGCTCTTACGATATAATTTTAGTCTGAAAACTGGCACAGTTTACTTTAAAGAGTTGGCAACGTTGATGGTTATGACATCTTGCGAAATTACAGATGATTTTGAATGAATCCGAACAGTTACTCTTCTCTCCACTTGCAAGACCAAATATATATATAAAATTTACACACACACACACAGCATACAACATTAGCTAACATTAAAAATAAAGGCATGTTTCAAACTTTCCCTGCATGAAAAGGTTTTCTGGTGCCCCCTCCAGGACACCTTTGTATGGGCACCTTTGCATACATAAACCGCAGCATAAATATTAAACAGCATTAAGGCGCATAAAGACGAAAGGGTGAAATAGAAGTAACAATAGCCAAAAACTTAATTACTCCAAATGTATTTTCCATAGCCACAAACATAAAGATACACATGAAGAAACACAAATTATACATGGGCATGCAGATGGCGCTTAAGGTAGTATCACAGTTCATTACAGGTTGTCACTAAATCTTAAATAGTTTTATGTCTATATTGTCTTGTACGTTGCTAAAATTTCTTCTGCTTTTTTAAAAAGCTCTTCAAATGTCTGCAAAGACAAAGTGTAAAATTAGACAAATTGGCTGCGGCCAAAATTGCGCCTATAGAAAAAAAACATAATGCATCATCAAATTAAAGACAAAACTAATAAGATACAAAAAAAGAAAATCAAATTTAATAAACGAAAAAGAACATAATTCTATTGACTCAAATAGTTTTTGTTATTTGTCTTTTATTTATTTTTTATTTTTGTTAAACCGTAAATTGACTGTGATCAAACGTTCCCTTAGATTTCTCCCATCGCATTCTTTTCTATTTTATTATTTTATTTTTTTTTATCTAGGACCAGGCACAGAGCTTTTTAAGCCCTAGTTTTATGTGTTCCATTTAAAGTGCAATCATTCCTAATTAGCTGATTCTATATATATATATATATATATATATATATATATATATATATATATATATATATATATATATATATATATATATATATATATATATATATATAGTACCGGGAGACCAGGCTTTGCCTTTGCTCAAGCACCCAATGCGCAGCAGGCTTTTAAATATTTGATTTTCTAATTACTTATTAGCATAATTATTGTGGTATTATTTTGTTTTAAGTCATGAGTTGCCAAATCAGCAATTTCAATTGAATCAAGAAATTCGCTGTTCTTCTAACCTGTAATTTTTCTTGTAACCACAGATTTCTTTGTTCATTGTTTCATTTGAAATTCGTTGTGATTGTTGTTTGTTGTCACGTGTCTTCTAGCTGCAGATCTTGCACTTCATTTTCGTGCATCCTTATGTAAGGCATATTTCCATGCATTTTACTTTAGCTGTTCGGATTCATTCAACATCGTCTGCAATTTTGCAAGATGCCATAGGTACCGAAAAAAACTTGTGTCCCAGATTTTCCCCCAGTTGTTATATTTTTGCTTTAATGGTCTTGCCATATAATATGGTAACAACCAGGAACGCTCCAATTCCTATGCCCTATGAAATATCTGAATAACGCATTGGCATAATCAAATTTTTATTCTTTAATTTTAACTTTTAGGGTGGTATATCAGCAATTTTAAATTGTGATGTGAATTCAATTCCTCCTTCCTGTTTATTGTTTACAGACGCCAAAAGCAAATATTCCTTATTCCATTACAATCCCCGAAATACTTAAATTGTGCAATAACATAATTATTGTGTTATTCTTTATTTTTAAGTCACATTTTCGTTTGCCAATCAATGTGATTCTGCTGTCTCTTGTTCCCTACCTTATCCTTTATCTGTTCGAAGTCGTTTTGTCATCTTCTGTAATTTTGCATGCTTCATAGATACTAAAACGAATAACCATCTCCAGGGGAAAAAATATTAATTTTTTGTCCTTTGATTGTATGTAAATGGGACGTAACTCGCAAGATTTTTTTTTGTTATGATTTGAATTACTTTTTTCTTTTTTATCTTTCACAGACGCCAAAATAGCTTCATTCCATTCCAAAGTAGTTAAGAAATCCAGATGTGAATCAATTTGTTCGCTTCTGTGTATGTTTACAGACGCTAAAAAACCCTCACCCTCTTCACGAAATTTTGTCCGAGCCGTACCCCCCCCCCCCCCACCCCCAAGCAAAATCGTGGATACGGCCATGGATAAGCGAATTATATTAACAAACTAAGAAATTATACAGCAATTTATAAATATTTCAGAAATTTTGTATCTCATATGATTTATATACCTTAGGCTGTCAAGCATTTAGCAGCATGACGGGTGAACCGGTACAGCTGTGATCACCAATCAAACAGTTCGGGGTAACGAACTGTAGTAAGGAGCGATCCGACTCATTAGTAACCTAACCGTAACTCTAAAAAACGAAATTCTAATACCAATAGATATATCAAAAGAATCGAAATTTTATGCTGATTTAAATGTAAAAGTTTCATTAAGCTTAGTCTTACCTATCAAAAGTTATGAGCCTGAGAAAATTTGCCTTATTTTCGAAAAAAGGGGAAACATCCCCTAAAACTACTAAAATCTTAATGAAAATCACACCATTAGATTCAGTGCGTCAGAAAACACTATTGTTGAAGTTTCAAGCTCCTATCTACAAAAATGTGGGAATTTTTATTTTTTTTTTTGCCAGAAGAAAGATCACGGATGCATGTTTATTTGTTTTTTTTTAATTTTTTTTCCCAGGGGTGATCGTATTGACCCAGTGATCCTAGAAAGTCGTGAGAGGGCTCATTCTAACGGAAATTAAAAGTTCTAGTGCCGTTTTTAAATGAATGTAAAATAGGAGGGCAATTAGGCCCCTTCCCACACTCATTTATTCCCAAAGTCACCGGATGAAAACTTTAAGATAGCCATTCTGTTCAGCATAGTCGAAAAATCAAATGACTATGTCTTTGAGGACGACTTAATCACCGACAGTCTCCGGGGGAAGGGCTCCAAGTTATGAACTTTGCCCATTGTTTAAATATAGTATTATTTATTGGGAAGTATAAAGACATTTTAAGGGGAGATTTTTCTGGTGGTGGGGAGGTGTGAGGGGTTGGGGGTTACGCAGGAGGATCTTTCCATGGAGAAATTTAGCATGGTGAATAGAATTTTGATGAAGGGGGAGCTGGATTTTCCAGCATTATTTAAGAAAACAATGAGATAAAATTAAATAAAAAACAAGTTTTTCAACTGAAAGTAAAGTGCAACATTAAAACTTAAAACGGAAAGAAACTACTACGTATATGAAGGTGTTTGTCCCCTCCTCAATACTTCGCCCTTTACGCTAAAGTATTTTTAGTAATTTTATTAATTTCAACTATTTATTCAACGGCCCTTGTGATTCAGGGGCCATTCTTAGGAAACTGGAACAAAATTCGAACTTTAGCGCAAATAGCGAGGTATTGACGAGGGGACGAACTCTTTCATTTACATAATAAAAATATACGAATATAGAAGTTCATTACGTAAGTTAATTCATAAATTGCATGCATTCATTACTAGTAAAAACGTCCTTTCATAAAATTAAAAGTTCTAGTTTCCTTTTTAAGCATCCAAAAAAATTGGAGGGCAATCAGGACCCCTCCCCCGCTCCTTTTTTCTCAAAATCATCCGATCAAATCTTTGAGAAAGCCATTTAGCCAAAAAAAACAAATTAGTATGCAAATTTCGTTTTAATTATTCATGTACGGTGAGCCAAAATCAAAACTAATTCTCTGCATTAATTCAAAAATATTCAGAAATGGAATAAAAACAAACAAGTTTTAATAACTGAAAGTAAGGAGCTACTAAAAAGTTTTAAACGATCAGAAATCATGTCTTTTATGAAAGGGGCTGTGCCCTCCTCAACAACCTGTTCTTTACGCTGAAGTTTAACTCTTTCTCACGACTCTTAATTTTAACACAATAAAAAACTTTAGCGTAAAGAGTGTTGAGAAGGAGACAGCCCCTTTCATGTACGGAATAATTTCTGTTCGTTTACAGTTTTAATGTCGTTACTTGTTTTCAGTTAAAAAAAACTTATTTTTCTTATTTAATACCTGATAAAGGCAACGGCTCTGCGTCGAAATTACTGCTACATCTAGCTCCTTGTGATCAGGGGCAAGCCGAATTAATTCTTATTGGGGAAGGAGGTAACGGGATTGATCCTTGAAAAACTTAATTAAAAACAACTTTTTTTTAACCAAAAGTAAGGAGCACAATTAAAACTGAAAACGAATAGAAATTACTGCGTATATGAAGAGGGTCGCCTCCTCTTCAAAAGCTCGCTCATTAAGCTAAAGTTTGAATTTTGTCCCAGTTCTTTAAGAATTAAATAAAAAAAAAAAGTTTTTTTTAACTGAAAGTAAGGAGCAACATTAAAACTTAAAACGAACAGAAATTACTCCGTGTATGAAAGGGGCTGTTCCCTTCTCAAAGCCCCGCTCTTTACGCTAAAGTTTGACTCTTTCTCTCAATTCTACTTCATTAAACAGTAAAAAACTTTAGCGTAAAGAGCGGGGCTTTGAGAAGGGAACAGCCCCTTTCATACACGGAGTAATTTCTGTTCGTTTTAAGTTTTAATGTCGCTCCTTACTTTTAGTTAAAAAAACTATTTTTTTTTAATTTAATTTCTGAACGTTTTTGAATTAATGCATGTTTGATTTTGGCTTTCCACGCATAAATTATTAAAATGAAATTTGCATATTAATTCGTTTTTTCGCTAAATGGCTTTCTCTTAGTTTTGATCAGACGATTTTGAGAAATAAGGGGTGGGGAAGGAGGCCTAGTTGCCCTCCAATTTTTCGGTTTCTTAAAAAGGCAACTAGAACCTTTAATTTTTAACGAACGTTCTTATAAGTAAAAAATATACGTAACTTAAGAATTAACTTACGTAAGAAACTTCTATATTCTTATATTTTTATTATGTATATGAGGGGGTTTTTCCCCTCGTTTATACCTCGCTCTTTACACTAAAGCTTAAGTTTTGTCCCAATTCTTTAAGAATGACCCCTGAATCAGAAAGGCCATAGAATAAATAGTTGAAATTACTAAAAATACTGTAGCATAAAGAGCGAGGTATTTAGGAGGAGAAGAGCCCCTCATATGCGTAATAATATCTGTTGATTTTAAGTTTTAATGCTACTCCTTACTTTCAATTGAAAAAAACTTTTTCATGTTTATTTTTTCATTGTTTTTTTTTGCAAACTTACAGTTCGTTACCACTAAATTTTTGATTTATCACATCAGCACCTTGTTTTAACCACTTTTACTAGTTCTTTCTTTGAAACCTGATTTTAGAAAGAAATTTATCAAATTTTTGCCTTCGGCGTCAGTTTTGTATAGCTATTTGCAGAAAATTAGGCAATGAAGTTTTTTTAATGAAGTGTTTTTTTTATAAAACACTATAAATATTCTAAAAGCATTCCCCTGTTTTTAGCAAGTTATTTCCTTATTTGAATTAATTTGACATTGTTGAATACCTTTCGGCCATCATTCGATGTCTTTAACTGAGTCACTAAGTAGTTACAATTATTAACTAGTTTAATGTGAGCTACCTTAGTTTCCATCAATTGCTTCCATACATCCCGTGCAATTTCAGAAGAATTTGGAGGACTTTCTTGACCGAAATCTATATCAGTAGGATCCCATAGATGATAAGACAATGGAACATCCTCAGAATAAGGATCAAATTGAGTTGCTGTGTTCGTCCTGGATTGCTGAAAGTTTGAGTTTTCTTCAATTTCTTCATCAGCTTCGCTGACTTCCTAAAACCACAAAAGGGTTAGGAATATGATTTGCCTGATTTTAGGCTGATACTTATGATCATCTGCACATTACTCATAATATATCATATATTATTTTCTTCCTTACAATACTTTTTTGGTAAAGATAAATGGAGGAGTTTGATTTGAATATGAAGAGATATGGAGTAATGATGGGATACCACTTTTCTCTTGGTAGTTTTGAATATATTATAACAAAATTCTTGCGGTATGATGTGCAAATCCTTGTGATAATATTTCAGCTTTTATTTAAAGTAGGTTAAGTTTCATCTCACTAAATTTTAAATAACCACGTTATCTTGCATCTTATGTTGAAATTATACCTAATGAAAAATTATTGAAAAATACCTAATAAGGTATAATTTAGGTATTGAAAAATATCTTATAATCTGTTGGTTCTTCTTGATCTTAGTTACAATTTTGATTATTCAACAAGTTGTATGCAAAAAGCAGTAAACTGTAATTTCATCCTTTTTATTTATTTTGTTTCATTTAATTTTTTTGAATGGAGACTGACATTTTTTATGTTTTGGCACCCAGCAATTTGCTTATAGCGACCAATCAAAGACAATATAGTGCTACCTGGACTGATGAGAAATTGATTTAGAATTCAATGTTAAAATTCTTAAATTATTCTTATTTTATGTTTCTAATCTCAATAAGGTATGAAATGCCTATCATTATTTCTACTGAAAGACATGTTCTTTTACCTATTTACTCTTTTATCAAAATGTTTCAGTTTTTTCAACTGAAAGTAAGGAGCAACATTAAAACTTAAAATGAACAGAAAATATTCCGTATATCAGGAAGGCTACCTTATTCATTTAATGATGGTGATGTGTGGTAGTTTTAATCTTGGAAGAATATTTGACTTTATTTTGCTCATTAGCTTTTTCTTCTAGCATTGTGAGAAATTTATGCAATGGAACTCTTATTGAAGTATTTTATTTGCAATATTCGAAAGCCCTATATTTGCCATAACCTTTTCCTATATTTTTATAGATATGACTGCTAGATCATAGTAATGGGAAAAGCGTGTGCTCGGGAGCCCTGTGAGTTTTCGAAGGGGTGCTAAGATCATTTCTTAACATGCAGAGGTTCCCCACTATGGAACTGTGTCTTGAAAAACGCCTTGAAGAAACAAATCTTGGAAAAACAAATCTTTGAAAAAATCTTTGGATTGTTCCTTAAAGTTTTAAGTTTCTATCTTGATTAGTTCAGCTGTTTTTCTCAGCACATACACGCACACGAGCTCGTAAAGAAAATCAAATACATGATTTTCATAGAGCCGGAAAAGAGCCCTTTTGTCGTATACCTAGGAAGTTGGGAATTGGGATTTGGACTAAGGTTTTGGCATTAGCAAATATAGCTTAAAATCCTAATTAGCATTCGCTATACTTAATAAAACTTGCATTTCAAATTTCTGAGGGGCATATGGTGAACTTGCTATTACACATTAGTTATATTTATTAGTCTAAAACATTATTTAGGCAAAACTCTGCGTAGGTTTACTGCAAAGAGTGGGGGTACGACTATGGCGTAGGCATCCCCCCTCCCTCAATGTACTTCATAATTTATGTTTTTTTTTTGTTTTTTACTTTGAGTGCTATTCGTCATTTTCATGTGTCAAAATTTACCTCCAAAGCGGGAGTACGCTTTATCTGATCTTGCCACTTCGTTGCTAATCCAATGACACTTCTTGCACCAAGTAATAGACGGCGTAGTCTCTTTAATTTATCAGGGTCCATTTCCAAAGAATCATCAATGCTTTCTCTGAAACAAAAGCCCCTTCGAATTTTACTCTGGTTAAGCACGAATTATTTATTTATTAAAGTTTTGAAGGTACTTCAATCTTTACCCTTTTATTTCCACGTGTTGCAAAGAACTCATAATGAATGAAAAGAATCATATAAAAAAAAAGAATCTATAAAAAGAATCTATAAGAATCAAATATATAAAATACTATGACTTATAATATTAGATAGATAAACGTTATTTTTCCATTTTGAAGCAGAAAGAGCCGCTTTTTTGTGGTCTCAATTTTTATGGGCTGCCATAATTTTTCAAGAGGCATCTGTGTTTGTCATGCCTGAGCAATCCTCGAGAATATATTTAAACCAAAACTGTTCTTAAGTTATCCACAAGGGAAAATTATGCAAAAGCTAATGAATTACCTTATGTCTCTAATTAGTACCGTGGCTAATTATTGAAAACCAATTAATATAGATTTTTTCACTGTACACCACAAGGAGGAATAAACCTAATGGGTGCTTTTCCCAAAGATAAAACTGCTTTTTTTTGTGAACTTTTCTTTTTAGCTGAGTGTCTTCTGTCCAGATAGTCTAGGTATCAATCAAGGTGGAGTTCGGATAATTATATCCCTAGATTTGAAAAATACCTTTTTGTATCTTTATTAGAATACATCGAAATTGCCCCTACCCCATAGATTGTAACAAAAGTCATTTTCGCATCTTAAATAATAGAAATGCAAAAATATTTCCTCCCCATCCCCTACATTTTGTGGAGTGTGCCAATCGATATAGTGAAATATTTTCTTGATTTTTGAATTAATTTGTTTATTCCAGTTTGTTCTTGTATAAAAATTTACTTGTGCGTTCTCTATTGGTACTTTTAAAAAGTCTTTTTCTTTTAAGCCGGTATAGAATAGCTCTTTTCCAGCTGTTTGCGGTAATTTAGGAGTAACTTTTGTCAATATAGATAAAAATTTGAGAACAAAAACTAATTCTAAAAGCAATATATTCATAAAATGGAACCGCTATTTACTACTGATTCCAAATATCTAACCCACGTCATCGACCATTCTTAGAATAAGAAAACTTGTAGGATTTTAGGGAAAATAATATTAACTCTTCTGTATCGGTGTGGTACTGGAAACTTCCCCATCAGTTTCGTAACGTTTCCAGAAACTCTTTTTTTGGAGTTTTGGAATCCCTACCGCCACAAATACGAACTATCGTATCCTTTCCCAAAAAGAAGGGTCTGGAATTCACCTTTATTTTTTTTTTTCATCCCACAATTGCCCTTTTTGATTTACCCAAAAGGGTTAATAGTTAGTCAATACGTTTGCAAACTCATTAAAAAAGCTGTCTTTAAAATTAATTACATACAGTATATTTCTTGAGAAAGTTATGGAGGCTTTAGCATGGTATTAACTCAAAAACTTTTCCAGAAAATAAATTTTTCAAAAAAGACGAGTAAAGAACTCTATTAAACCAAAAATGGAATCAATTAATCTACCAAGCATACAACTACCACAAATAACCATCAATAAATAAATGATGCCCCAAAACGAACAGAAATTACAATAAATAACAGAGTCAAACTCAAAACGAGCAGAAACCAACATGAGTAGGGTTCAAAACCCTTATGCTTTCTAAAAGCCAGAATACGATTTGCACTTCACTTAAAAAATTCAAATGAATGTGCATTAACATGTACAGATATTTACTCCTTAAAATCCTTATTAAATTTTGATTTCTTACATTTATAAAAAAAAAAGCTTACAAGAAGTTTTTAGTTAAGTACAAATTATATTCTGGCTTTTAGAAAGCATAGGGGTTTTGAACCCTACTCATTTTAATTTCTGCTCCTTTGAATCCTACTCATGCTAATTTCTGCTGATTTGAAAGTTATAATACCCTTTTTATGAGTCAAAAGGATTTAAGAGCAACAACCCCCCCCCCCCCGCGCACTCATCATTTCCCAAAAAACATCGAATGAAAATTTTGAGATATAAATTTTGTTTATTGTAGTTGAAGAGCCCCGAAAATTTGTCTTTCAGGAAGAAACCCCTGCCCCACAGCTCTCAAGTGCGACCGCCTACTCTACAAAAGCCTTATATGACCCCAAGCCATGACTTACAACCCTGAACACAGTGTACTGGGGGGTTGCGTCAACCCTATAGGCATTGTTTTAGTTCCTTGGGCGATTTTGAGCAAAATCGCTCTCTCACAGTTTTAATCAGATTCGTTTGGTGAAGAGGGGTTGTCGGAAAGGGGTAGGCTAGATGCCCTCCATCACTTTTGACACTTAAAAGGGAATTAGAATTTCAAATTTTTAACCAAATGAGCTCCTCTAAATTTTATACAACCATCCCTTCCATTAAAAAACCTTAAAAAATCCCTAAGCATAAATTAAAACCCTTGCCCCTTGGCTCTGGGGTTTGTTTCAGCCCCAAAAGCCTTGCTATATGATATTTCGACTGTTTTGTATAAACTGGCTGCTCAAAATTTCTATTAGATGCATTTCGGGACGATACGAAGTGTGTGTGGGGGGGAGGGGGGTAGCTATCCTCTGATCACTTTGAATCTTCACAAGAGCACTAGAACTTCTGCTTACCAATCTAATGAGCCCCAACTGAAGTTTATGTGACCACGCATTTATCAAACCTGATATACCCCAGGGCATAACTTATAACATTTACCCTGAGGGCTGGAGGGATTTTTGTCCTCAAAGGCATAATTACCGGACCTTTCAAATACGTTAAACATAGTTGATATTTCAAAATTTTGATTGGAAGTGCTTGGAGGAATCTTGGGCGTAGGAGGGGGTTTAATTGCTCTCCAATCACTTTCGACTATTGAAAAGGGCACTAGCCCTTTCAATTTCCAATCGAATGAGCCCTTTTTGAAATTTCTGAGGCAACGCTTTCTATAAAAAACCTCTTATCCCCCAAGGGCATAACTTACAACCCTTGTCCTGAGGGCTGGGGGAGATGTCACCCTCAACGACATAATTTTCAGACAATTCAACTATGTCAAACAAAACGGCTATATGAAAATGTTGATCAGAATTGTTTGGGGAAATGATAGGTGAGGGAGGGGGGATTCGCCTTCTGTTCACCTTTGGCTATCAATAAGGACAATAGGGCACTCAATTTCCAATCAAATGAGCCCTTTTGAAGTTTCTACGACAACACTTTCTATGAAAACCTTATATGCTCCCAGGGCATAAATTACAACCTTTGCCCTTGATGATTGTGGGGGAGTGTCATCTTCAAAGACATAATTACCAGACCTTTCAACTACATTTAACAAAATGGCTATCTCAAAATTTTGATTGGATGCGTCTTGAGAAGTGGTGGGCTGGGGAGGGTGGTTAGTTGCGCTCCAATCACTTTCAACTATTGAAAGGTCTACTAGCCCTTTCATTTCCAAATCTAATGAGCCCTTTTTGAAGTTTCTAGGACAAACCTTATATGCCCCAAGGGCATAACTTACAACCCTTTTCCCGAGGGCTGTTGGGGGATTTTAATCCTCAAAGAAACAATTTCCAGACCTTTCAACTATATTAAAAAAAAATGGCTGCATCAAAATGTTGATCGGAAATGTTGGGGAAATAATGAGCATAAGAAGAGAGGGAGGGGCATTCACCTTCTGATCACCTTTGACTATTAATAAGGGCACTAGCCCTCTAAATTTCCAATCAAATGAGCACTTTTTGAAGTTTCTACGACACTTTCTACTACAGACTCTACTACACTTTCTATAAAAAACCTTAAATGCTCTCAGGGCCTTTGAAACCTTTGCCCTTGAGGACAGTGGGTAGGTTGGGGTTGTCATTCTCAAAGACATGATTTCCAGACCTAACTACGTTCAACAAAATGGCTATGATAAATTTTTATTGGACTTGTTTGGGGAAATGGCGGGCGTGGGAGGGGGCTAATTACTCTCTAATCGCTTTCGACTATTGAAAAGGGCACTAACCCTTTCAATTTCCATTCGAATGAGATTTTTTTGAAATATCTATGACAATGCTTTTTACAACAACCTCATAACCCCAAGGGCATAAATTACAACCCTTGTCCCGAAGGCTGTGGAGGGGGTATCATCTTCAAAGACATAATTTCCAGACCATTCAACTATGTTAAAAAATGGCCCTATCAAAATGTTGATCGGAACTATTTAGGGAAAAGAAGGATGTGTGGAGGGGGGCATTCACCCTCTGATCACCTTCGGCTATTAATAAGGGCACTAGCCCTCTCAACTTCCATTCAAAATAGCCCTTTTTGAAGTTTCTACGACAACACTTTCTATAAGAACATAGATGCTCTAAGGGCATATATTACATCCTTAGCCCTTGAGGGCTTTTAGGGGGGAGGTCATCATCAAGACTTTATTAAAAAAACAAGTTTTTCAACTAAGTTAAAGAAAATGGTTTTGTCACAATTTGGATTGGATGTGTTTGGAGAAATGGTGTACATGGGGGGGAGGGGTTAGTTACTCTCCGATACCTTTCGACTATTAAAAAGGACCTTTCAACTAAGTTAAAGAAAATGGTTTTGTCACAATTTGGATTGGATGTGTTTGGTGAAATGGTGGGCGTGGGGGGGGGGGTTGTTACTCTCTGATACCTTTCGACTATTGAAAAGACCTCTAGCCCAATCAATTTCCAATCAAATGAGCCCTTTTTGAAGTTTCTGCGACAACACTTTGTATAAAAACCTTATATGCCCCAAGGGTGTAACTTACAACCCTTGTCTTGAGGGCTGTGGGGGATGTCATCCTCAAAGACATAATTTCCAGACCTTTCAACTACGTTAAACAAAATAGCTATATCAAAATGTTGATGGAAAGTGATTGGGGAAATCATGAGCGTGGGGAGGGGATGGGGGAATTCGCCTTCTGATCATCGTCGATCATCGTCTGATCATCGCACTAGCCCTCTCAATTACCAATCAAATGAGACCTTTGGAAGTTTCTACATCAACATTTTCTATAATAATCTTATATGCCCCCAGGGCATAAAATAAGACCTTTGCCCTTGAGGAATGGGGGTGGGTTGTTATTCTCAAAGACATAATTTCTAAACTCCTCAACTGCTTTAAAGAAAATGGCTATTTCAAAATTTTGATTGGATGTGTTTGGGAAAATGGTGGACGCGGAAGGGGTTTAGTTGCTCTTCAGTCACTTTTGACTATTAGAAGAGGCACTAGCCGTCTCAATTTCCAATCCAATGAGCCCTTCTTGAAGTTTCTATGAACACACCTTCTATAAAAAAAACTCTATGCCCCCAGGACATAACTTACAACCATTATCCTCTGGGCTGTGGGGGGGGGGGTTGTCCTTCTCCAAGAAATAATTTCCGGATCTTTCAACTACGTTGAACAAAAAGGTTATCTAAAAATTTTGATTGAATGTGTTTGGAAAAATGGTGAGTGTCGGAAAGCCGGTTAGTTGCCCTCCAATCACTTTTGACTATTAAAAAGAGCACTAGCCCTTTCAATTTTCAATTGAATGAGCCCTTTTTGAAGTTTCTTCGACAACTCCTTCGATACGAGGTGCATGTCTAAACAAACAAACAAACAAAAAATAATACATTGTGCAAACATTGTTCTTTACTTAGGCAGCGCTACTGCGCTGCTTATGATAAGATTCTTCACAATATAGCTTTTGAGGAATTGAAGTTCCCAGTGGCTAGAAATGATGCTATTTTTGGATGCTAGAAATGCATCCAATTTAAGCTTTAATAGTTTTTTTGTGCTTAACTAAAAAAAAAAAGTTTCCAGATCAGTAAAATCAATCAGTCCCACCAGTCAAAATTCAACCTATGGAGTTTTATTATATCGTCACCTATTTTGTATTTCATCGTCTTTGCCAAATCAGATTTTGGATTTATATGCTTTGACTTAAACCAAAAATATGACTTAAAGTAATTCAGACGTTTTCAAAATCCTTAGAATTCCTTTCAAAGTCCAAACTCACGATCCTAATGACCCAACAAATGTATAAATGACACTAAATTGGATTTTTAATTTATTCAAACCAAAGAACTTCATAGTCTAATTTTCGGAAAATATGATAGTACACAATTTGGTCGACGATATTTGTAGTTGTGGTATTTTGAGTGAACTCTACCGTAATGCTCTTAAATTCCTGGCTGTTCCGAATTTCAGGCTAAAATCTTCAAAGCTTGACCTTTGTCCAAAAGAACCAGAAAAATATGCTAAGAGTGGAACCAGCTTAGCTAGTATGGAGTGAATGAAGCCTCTTATTGTTTAAAGTTGATAAACATTTGTATTTCAAGGACAAAAAAAGAGGATTGGGCCATACATAGTTTTCGTTTAAGTAAAGCTATATACGAACAGCTCATAAATTATCTCATAAACTATCATAAACATAAACATAAACAGCTATCATAAACATAACGTTTATGTTTACTATCATAATAAACATATTATGTTTACTATCAAAAGCATAAACAGCTCATAAATTATCACATAAACTATCATAAACATAAACATAAACAGCTATCATAAACATAATGTTTATGTTTACTATCATATTATGTTTACTATCAAAAACATAAACAGCTCATAAACTATCTCATAAATTTACTGCGCAATGGTGTGGAAATGGATTTACAATCTGAATTTAGATCCAAGAGCGTGTTTTAAAGCTTATTAAATAAAAAAAACAAGTTTTTTTAACTGAAAGTAAGGAGCGACATTAAAACTTAAAACGAACAGAAATTACCCCGTATATGAAAGGGGCTGCTCCTTCTTCAACGCCCTGCTCTTTGCACTAAAGTTTGACTCTTTCTCTCAACTCTACTTTTTAAAACAGTAAAAACTTTAGCGTAAAGAGCAGGGTGTTGAAGAAGGAGTAGCCCCTTTCATATACGGGGTAATTTCTGTTCGTTTTAAGTTTTAATGTCGCTCCTTACTTTCAGTTAAAAAAAACTTGTTTTTTTATTTAATTTCTGAACGTGTTTTTAGTTAATCCATGTTTTGATTTCGGCTCTCCGTAGATGAATAATTAAAGCGAAATTTTCATATTTATTTATTTGGCTAAATGGCTTTCCCATGGTTTTGATCGAATGATTTTGCGAAAAAAGGAGGGGAAGGAGGCCCAGTTGCTCTCCAATTTTTTTGGGTACTTAAAAAGGCAACTAGAACTTTTAGTTTTTACGAACGTTTTCATAAATAAAAGATATACGTAACTTACGAATTAGCTTACATAACAAACTTCTATGTTCGTGTGTTTTTATTACGTATATGAGAAGGTTCGCCCACTCGTCAATACCTCGTCAATAACTCTTTGCATTAAAGCTTAAATTTTGTTTCCTGAATCACAAAGGCCGTAGAATAAATAGTTGAAATTACTAGAAATCCTTTAGCGTAAAGAGTGAGGTATTAGGAGGAGGTGAACCCCTTATATGCGTAATATTTTCTGTTCGTTTTAAGTTTTAATGCGACTCCATGCTTCCAGTTGAAAAAAAACTTTTTCATATTTATTTTCTCTTTGTTTTTTTGAATAATGCTAGAAAATGCTGCACCCCCTTTATGGAAATCTTCTTCCCCCATGACAAATTCCTCCATGGAAAATTTCCCCCGCATAGCCCCCTCTTCTCAACCCCCCCCGTTCGAATGAACCCTCTCGCAAACATCTAGGACCACTGGGTCTATACGATCACCCCTGGGAGAAAAAAACAACAAACAAACAAACAAATAAACACGCATCCGTGATTTGTCTTCTGGCAAAAAATACAAAATTCCACATTTTTGTAGATAGGATCTTGGAACTTGTACAATAGGGTTCTCTGGTACGCTGAATCTGATGGTGTGATTTTCATTAAGATTCTATTACTTTTAGGGGGTGTTTCACCCTATTTTCTAAAATAGGGCAGATTTTCTCAGGCTCGTAACTTTTGATGGGTAAGATTAAACTTGATGAAACTTTTATATTTAAAATCAGCATTAAAATGCGATTCTTTTGATGTAACTATTGGTATCAAAATTCCGTTTTTTAGAGTTTTGGTTACTATTGAGCCGGGTCACTCCTTACTACAGTTCGTTACCACGAACTGTTTGATAATGAAATATAATGAAACACTTTTGGGCAAAATACAGCCAGCTAAACAAAAAGAATAAGTCATAAGTTATATCTTCAAAATACAGAACAAATGAGTGGAAATATTCCTCTTTGAGAAAATTTAAAAAGAAAATACAGAAGAAGAAGAAGAATAATAATAATTAAAATATACTTAATAAGAGGAAACTAGAGGAAATTTAAGAAGACATAGGAGGAAATAAAAGAGAAACACGAGTATTAATAGGAAATAACAACCAGAGGAAATAAAAAGAGATATCAAACAGTTCGTGGTAACGAACTGTAGTAAGGAGTGACCCGGCTCAGTAGTAACCGAAACTCTAAAACACAGAATTTTTATAATATTAGTTACATCAAAAGAATCGCATTTTAATGCTGATTTTAAATATATAAGTTTCATCAAGGTTAGATTTACCCATCGAAAGTTACGATCCTGAGAAAATTTGCCTTATTTTAGAAAATAGGGGAAAACACCCTTAAAAGTCATAGAATCTTAACGAAAATCACAACATCATATTCAGCGTATCAGAGAATCCTACAGTACAAGTTTCAAGATCCTATCTGCAAAATGTGGAATTCTGTATTTTTTGCCACAAGACAGATCACAGATGCGTGTTTATTATAATAGGGAGAAACACCCTTATAAGTCATAGAATCTTAACGAAAATCACACCATCACATTTAACGTATCAGAGAATCCTACAGTACAAGTTTCAAGATCCTATCTACAAAAATGTGGAATTTTGTATTTTTTGCCACAAGACAGATTACAGATGCGTGTTTATTTGTTTTTTTTTGTTTTTGTTTTTCAGGGGGTGATCGTACCGACCCAGTGGTCCTAGAATGTTGCAAGAGGGCTCATCCTAATGGAAATTAAAAGTTATAGTGCCATTTTTATGTGACCAAAAAATTGGAGGGCACCTAGGCCCCCTCCCAAGCTCATTTGTTTTCCAAAGTCACCGGATGAAAATTCTGAGATAGCCATTTTGTTCAACATAGTCGAAAAACCTAATAACTATGTCTTTGGGGACGACTTACTTCCCCACAGTCTCCATGAGAGGGGCTGCAAGTTACAAACTTTGACCTATGTTTACATATTGTAATGGTTATTGGGACAGTGTACAGACGCTTTCAGGGGGATTCTTTCAGCCGGGGGGGGAGGGGAGGGGTTTATGCGGGGGAACCTTTCATGGTGGAATTTGTCATAGTGGAAGAAAATTTCCATGAAAGGGGCGCAGGATTTTGTAGCATTTTTTTTAATAAGACAAAATAAATATGAAAAGTTTTTTTCAATCTAAATTAAGAAACAGAATTAAAACTTAAAACGAACAAAAATTATTACGCGTATGGTTCACCTCCTTAATACTTTGCTGTTTTTGCTAGGGTAATTTTATTAATTTCAACTATTTCTTCTATGGCCTTTGTGATTCAGGGGTCATTCTTAAGAAATTGGGACAAAATTTAAGCTTTAGTGTAAAGAGCGAGGTATTGAGAAGGGGGTGAACTCCCCCATAGACATAATAAAAACATACATTTTAAAAACTAAAATGCCAAAAACCAAATCAAAACATGCATTAATTCAAAAAAGTTCAGAAATTAAATGAAAAAACAGGTTTTTTTTTAACTGAAAGTAAGTAGCGACATTAAAATCTTAAAACGAACAGAAATTGCTCCGTATATGAAAGGGGCTGTTCCCTCCTCAACGCCCCGCTCTTTACAATAAAGTTTTTTACTGTTTTAAAAAGTAGAGTTGAGAGAAAGAGTCAAACTCTAACGTAAAGAGCGGGGCGTTGAGGAGGAAACAGCCCCTCCCATATACGGAGTAATTTCTGTTCGTTTTAAGTTTTACTTTCACTCTTTACTTTCAGTTAAAAAGACTTGTTTTTTTTATTTAATTCTTACTAAAAAAGAACAAATCATATTTTTTTTCATCTAATTAAAGAAGAATGAAGAGGAAATAGTCCTCCGAGATAGAAAAAAATATAATAAGAAAATAATGAAGAAGGAGAAAAAGACATATAAAACGTATAAATTTAAGAAAATGACGGTAGAGGAAATTGAAGAAGAAATATGAGGCAATAAGAGAGAAACGGAAGTAATAGTAGGAAATACAAACCAGGGAAAATAAGAAGAAATATTTCAACTAAAAAAGAACAAGTCAGAACTTATTTCTTCTAAACAACAAAGAAATATGAGGAAATAGTCCTCTTAGATAGAGAAACTCCAAGAACAACATATCAAAGAATAAGAAGAAGACATATAAGATAAACAAATTCAAGAAGATGAAAGTAAAGAAAGTTTACAAAGAGATAAGAGGAGATAAAAAAGAAAGAACGCACCATAATAATAGAAAATAGGAACCGGAGGAAGTAAAAATAAATATTCAAACAAAAAAGGGAACAAGTCAGAAGTTATTTCTTCCAAATAAGAAAGAAATGAGAGGAAATAGTCCTCTTGAATAGAGAAACTGTAAGAGGAAAATATCAAAGAAGAAGAGGAAGACACATAAGACAAAGAAATTTAAAAAGATGAAAGTAGAGAAAGTTTAAGAAGACTTATGAAGAAATAAAAAAGAGACACGCGTAATAATTGGAAATAGAAACCAGAGGAATCAAGAAGAAATTTTCTGACTAAAAAAAAAAGAACAAGATGTTATCCTCGACTTTTACTTTGTCAGAAACTAAACTCAGTTTTTATCATAGGTGACCACAACCAAAATTAATGTTGTTGGAAACGGAGGGCTGAGTTTTGTGATTTTCAAATCTAAGAACTAGGCAAAATATTCTATTTTTGTGCATCTTAATGTGTTTACGTTAATTCCCGAGGCACGCACGCAAGTATTGCGTGGTTGGCCTCACTAGCATCCTCCTGGCAATATAAACAGGCATACTAAAAATATTGAATAGATTTAGCATATTACAATGCTAAATAAGTTACCTTCTAATATTAAGAACTAAAGCACAGTTGAGACGAAACAAGGCTACTAACCAAAGTAAGAACATAGAGTCCTTTGCGTGACTGAGCTCATACCGTAAAAAGCTATTGAATGTTTTTTCTCTATCGTTCCGTGACTGTTGACATCTTGTTTTAGCTTTAATTCTAGGTTGTTAATATGTTGATCTTTACGTCTAAGCGGTCCATTCTCTGTGATTTAGTAAAAAATTGCGATTTTATTAGTTAAAAATAGGGGATAAATGGTTAAAAAAGTAGAGTTTATGAAAGAAACGAATCCTCAGGAGTTCAGCCAATTCGAAAAAGGCATTTTCATGATACAACGTTCCAACAGATTCTAGGATGGTCCCTCCCCTGACCTACTCATTGAACAAGTGTTGATGCAATCCATAAAAACTAATTAATGTTAATATTATTCTTATTATTTTCAAATAAAGCTTTACTACAAATCAAGTAAAACTTTACTATCATAAAAACTCTTCTTGGTTGCCAAATTCCCTGACTCAGAAATTCCCTGTCAGAGAGGGCAGTCCAGTGCACATCGAAAAATAAATATACCCTCATTCAAAATTTATTTCATTCAAATTTCACTTATCTACTTATTAACTAACGGTAGAGTCAACAAACTACCTACAATATCCCCTCTTCCAATTCCCTACCTCACAAAAAATGACTATATTTATAGCTTCATTCAAATGTCCTGTGTGTCATAAAAATAGCTGCATATGGGCAAGTGACCACAAATATGCCATTTCCATAGTTTTAAGCTTTTTAGAAACTGGTAGAGATTTTACCTCGCAGCTCATTTTGGTCTTTGATAAACCAGAACAAGTCTAAGCCTAGTTTGGCCTTTGACATGCCAGAACAAGTCCAATTTTATCCGTAAAATATTAAGATCAAAATCAAACATTTTCTGCCACCTGGGCCCGTCTTAGGTTTATTCATGCGTCTGAACCCTGATTTTATAATTTTTTGTTTTTTCCTTCTTTTTTTTTATTTGGAAGTTCGCATTTTCGTCAGTGTTGCCATGTTGAATCCTTGCAATAAATGAGCAAAAGCAATTTTTTAGACTTTTCAGCACTTTTTATCCGTAGAGATCCAAATATTAAAAATCTATTGATTTCCAAAGACAGCTTCTAAGGATAGCTATACATTCTTAAACTTTTAGGTACCTGTAATGTGTTGAGAAAAAACAACTGTTTTCTTAATGTAGTAATGAAGACAGCTAACCACTTTAATGAGACCTTGTGATGACTCCCCCGTCCAATCACCTAAGGAGCCACGTTGAAACTTAAAACGAGCAGAAATTATACCGTATATGAAGGGGGCTACCCTTTCGTTCAAGTCCTCGTTCTGTACGATAAAATATTAAAGTTCTTTATACATACTTCTCATTCCAATTCAACGGCATCTATGTTCGAGAAATCTTTCATAAGGTATTTTGCCAAAAAGTCGAACTCTAGCGTAAAGACCAAGAGACTGAGGTGGTAGCCCCCCTGATATACGGAAAAAAAATTTTCGTTTAACTTTTAACGTTGTTCCTTACCTTAAGCTAAATTTTTTATTTAATTTCTACTTGTTTTTAAAATCATGCTGAAAACTTCCCATCACCCTCCGTGGAAATCCTCACCGGAAACTTTCTTTTTCGTGGAAAACTCTTCCCGTGGAAAATGTCCCCTCCCCCTTTACAAAATTTATGTATATTTCCTAACACCAATACTACATGTAAACAATTGCCAAATGTCATTACTTACAGCCCTTTACCTGAGGACAGTGGTTGGTATTGTCATCCCCAGCTGCATAGTTCTTAGACCTTTCAAGTATGCTGGACGCAATGGCTGTCTTAGAATTTTGATCAGATGTGTTTGGTGGAAAAGGGGCGTGGGGAAGCTACTTAACCTTCAATATCCGGGCTGCTTAGAAAGGGTCATGATTTTTTTTTCTTTCGAATAAGCTCTCTCTCAATATTCTAGGAATATTGATTCGATACGATCGTGCCTTGGGAAAAAAACATACAAACACGCGTCCGTGATCTTCTTCTTGCAAAAAAAAATAGATAAATAAATAAAAAAATCCATATTTTTACAGAAAAAGGACCTATATAGTAGGGTCCCTTGGAACCTCTACAGATAGGGCTTCCGATGTGCGGAAGGAGATTGTGTAATTTCTATTAAAATCAATTTGCTTAATTCCCTGCTTCTGAAATACAAATGTAGGGTTAATATTCTGGATGAAGAAACGTTATTCAAATAAATACCTTCTATTTTTGTTTTGTTCTTCATCTTCTTCAAAACCAAGGTCTGTAATTGTGCTATAATCAAGTGACATTAAACTCAATGTTGAAGCTCGACTAGAAGACCATCTGTTCATTTTACTCTCTGGCATACTTCTATCCAGGTTGACCACCCAGGTATTCAGATGATCCTAAATTGTTCCAAATATTCAATAAATACATATTTAGACGTTTTAAGACGTAATTGTTATGCACTAGCTCATTTGTACTCGGATCAGGATATAAGCTATGGATTTGTATTTCTTTACAGCAAAAGACCATGGGAAAGTTCCATGTTATTCAGGTTGTGGTCGTAGGTTCAAGGGTGGGGGTAACGATTCAAGTCAAAGGTCATCTCGATGTCTGTCATAGCAGAAATCGTGACTTGGATTAATGTTTGTTTGCTCCCAAAACGTCCACTGGAAAACCAGCTAGGGTTACCACCCAAGGTGAAAACTAAGCACCTTTTCTTTTCGTAAAGTCGCTAATAAAATACCAAAATACAAATTTTTGAATTTATTTCTATTCGTTTTTGGTTTTAATGTGGCTCTTCATTTTTGTTTGAAAAGCTTCTTTTGTAGAACAGTTTTTTAGATTAATTTATGTTCGTTTTTGGTTGGTATAGCTTTTTCATTTGCAAAGGAAATAATATTTTATATTTTTTCGTTTTCCCCCTTAAGAATCCATATTTTGGCTTACCATTTGTATGTTTGTATTTGTATGTCAGGAATTTTTCAATAATATGTGCCCTTTTGAAAACCTGGACATCGCTTAGGTAGTACCAGTTGTAGTTGTTGTAGCAGCAACTGCAGTAGAAATAGTCGTAGTAGTTGTGGTAGTAGCAGTTGCAGTAGTAGCTCTAGTTGCAGTAATAGTAGTTGCACCAGTCGTAGTAGTAGTAGTAGTATGCATATTTTTCATTTTGCCTAGTACAACATCCCATTTAACATGCCCTAAACGTTTCAACTTAATGTCCTAGACCATTCTTGGGATATTGCTGATATGCCCTTTTGACATCTAGCATACTTAGAGTGTGCTTTGATTTAGTTCAACATGCACCTAAAACATTAACTGAAAAATTGAACTTCCTACTTTCAGTATCAGTAGTAGTAGTCATAGTAATTGTAGTGACAGCAGCAGAAATAGCAGTAGTAGCAGGATACATAGACTGCTCTCTGGTTAGTCAGACGAAACCCTTGAAGAATTAGATTCTTTGGAAAAGAAAAGGTCATCGAATCTTCTCACTGGCTCTTCGTAAAGATAAATTCGGGGTATATGTTGTGACACTTTTGATTGAGAAATCAGCAGCTCCTTTGTTTTCCATGAATAGAAATGGACCATCCACGAGTTGGACCGTTATTCTTATTTTTATTTATTTTTATTCTATTATTTTCAATCCGTTTGTAGGGGTAAGGGGAATTGATTTGGGAAGGACGCGTGTTTCACGGTTCCATCGGCAAAGTAATGCACACGGATTGTAAAATTGTTCCCCATATAGCTTATGAAGATAACTTAAACCAAACTACTACTACTACTACTAATAACTCACTGCAGCACCAAGCCGCCTGAGGCCAACACAGCTACGCACGCTCCTCCTCCAGCCTAATCTATTTAAAGCCTCCCTCTTTACACCCTCCCAGGAAGTTCCCATTTCCTTTAAATCTTTATTTATGACATCCTCCCAACCCAGACAAGGACGACCTGCTTCCGTGTAGCCCCAGACGGTTGGCCAAAAAGGACAATCTTCGGTAATCTGTCATCCTTCATCCGTAGAACTTGGCCTAGCCATCTCAACCTTTCTTTCATTATAGCCCCAGAAAGCGGGATTGAACCATACTTTTCGTACAACCTACTGTTTGAAATACGGTCAGTCAGCCAGGTACCCAGAACAATCCGTAGGCAATTTCTCTGGAAAACATCTAGTAAATGTTCATCTGCTTTTCGGAGTGCCCATGCTTCAGAGCCATATTTGACCACTGTCATCACTGTAGCTTCCAATATTCTAATTTTGGTTTGTAGACTTATCTTTCTATTCTTCCAAACTTTTTTTAACTGTGAAAAAACACCCTGGGCCTTAGCTATTCTATTTTTAACATCTTCACTGCTCCCACCATCTTTACTAATAATACTACCAAGGTAACTGAAGCTCCCAACCTGATCGATCTTTTCGTTACCTACTGTCACCTGTTCATCTTCACTTATTCCTAGCCTTAGTGACTTAGTCTTCTTAACATTAATTTTCAAGCCTATTTTAGCACCCTGAACTCGTAAAACCTCTAAAAATTCATTCATTTTGCTCACACTTTCATCTAATATGCTTAAATCATCAGCATAATCTAAGTCCAGGGGCGTTCTTCCTCCCCATTTGATTCCATGGTCTCCGATTGCCTTTCCTGTGCTCCTTAAGACGAAGTCCATCAAAATGATCCACATAAAGGGGGATAGAACACAACCCTGCTTAACTCCTGATTTAATACAAAACCAGTTGCTAACCTCATTTCCTACCTTAAACCAAAGGTCTAAACATAATACCCTGGGTTACAAACACCTTTATGAGCTGTTCCCAGAATGATGATAAAGCCTCTTTGATCCACCAGCTCTTTGAAAAAGCACGTTGATGATTCTTAGTGAATTTCTCCCAGCACTGAACCTGTATGAAACAGCCATCGACACTACGTCAAACCTTTTACTGACAGACTGTAGAGAGCCATGATAACGACTAATCTGTCATATTAGTCCTATTTTGGTCTTTTGAAGTGGCGCCAACAACTTTTTCGAAGTAATTGCCTTCCAGGCTCTGGTGCGCAGGAGATTTTCTACCGACCAAGCTGAGTTTCTAAGAGAGATGTTTGAAGAAGGGGATTAATATGAATCTGTCATATTTGTCCTATTTTGGTCTTTTGAAGTGGCGCCAACAACTTTTTCGAAGTAATTGCCTTCCAGGCTCTGGTGCGCAGGAGATTTTTCACCGACCAAGCTGAGTTTCTAAGAGAGATGTTTGAAGAAGGGGATTACTAAGAAATAAATCTCACCTAATACGTCTGTAGCTTCCTTTGCCATAAGCCCTCATTATCCAGCATCCAAAACTGAGCAAATGTCTTAGCAAGAGCTCCGGTCTTAGACTGTAGACCTTGAACAAAAGGCCCGTCATAATTTATCAAGGAAGTATGATTCTTATTTTCATGCTCTTAAGCAAACCGGCAGTCACCCAAGCGTTTAAAGTTTCTCATATTTTACCGATAATGCACAGATGGGGTTTTGACTAACTCATAAAACCAATTACCAGATGTGTCAAAATATGAAACCGTGTCAATCACACCCCACACTTGCTCAGACTAACGTACAATTAAACGTTACAGATTCGTTTTGGAGAAACGACAAGGAGCATTATTTCACAATGCAATTCTCCAAGACAAAGATTCAGGAAGTGCAATATTAAAAAATAGGCATAGGATCTGAAAAGTCATTTACCAAGTCACAACTACAAAGAATTGGTGCAAAAAATTATGTCAATTAGATTAGCGCTGAATACAAGAGTAGCTAGAATAAGTAAGGAGAAATGGATGAATGCGGTATCACTCATTTATCCTTACAACACCAGTAGATGACTTTAAGTATGCATACATTACCCAGCCTACTTAACGTTAGCCTTCTAATATGGGATAGAATCTATTTCCAGTATCACCAGCATTCTTTTAAAATTATGCTGTCAATCTCGCAACCGATATCTATCTTCAATTTTTTTCTTCACTGATTAATAGGTGGCAGAGGTTGTGGTTGTCTCTTCTGGTTGACTGTTTTGATAAGCAACAATTTGCCATTCACTGACAATAGATTCTGCTGTAACAGTACTGTCATCAGAATTTACCCTGCTGCTTTCAGAGGTTACAGGTGAGATATAATAAAATCTAGTTTCTAAACTAGTTTTTTAGATGGGAAAATCACCAGATTTGGTGGCAAATCACCAACAGAGGTAAGCCAGATATCATCTGGTTTCCCGGCATTATCTCCAGCAAGAGCTCACTTTTAAACTGAAGTATCTTTGGTACCCAAGAATCGTTAGTTCTACAATGGGTGTAGCTGAGTCTAGAGGTACAGTGAGGATGGGCGATAGTTCTTATACTCTAATTTCAGACGAAAGAGTAAATAAGTCTTGGATCAAGTTCAGAAGTTCAACATTGTTTGACTTTTCAACAATCACACTCAAGATTCTGGCCAATCAGGCTCAAACTTCATAGTTGAGACTTGGTTCAAGATTCAGCTCACTGTTTAAACGTCATTCTAAGTGTTTGCGGTTGACCGTGTTGTTTTCAAAGTGTCTCGTTGGATTGTCGGCCGCAGAGATTTGGCCAGGACTTATTGGTCATTTTTTCTAAGCTGCAGATAAGAGAAAAGCTGAATTAAAGGTTCATATATCTAAATTTTATATTAATGTGAATTTATCTCTTTTTTTAGAAAGACATAAAAAGTTGGTAAAAGATTGAAGAAGCGGTTGCTATGTGGCAACCTATTGCTGTGAGTGTGAACTACTAAACTTCTGAGTGACATTTTAAAGCTCGTTCGTTCAAAACTGGAACAGAAAATCCAATGATAACCAGATGCAAATTAAAAACCTTGGTTATATATGAAAGAAACACATTAGTTTTGAACCAAACTGAAAATATCTACGTTTCTTTGACTTAACCAATCGGTACAATAAACTGGTAGCTCTGAATATTTTATCGGTGCGGTAGAGACTCATGTGCTTACGCATGTCGTTTACTTTTGTCTAGCGGTAGTTCTCCTATTTTTCCAAAATTTTCAGTAGAGTCACCCAAATTTTCAGATTCCTCCAAAAGAAAACTTACCTTCCGATACCATCCTGAAAGTCGGATCTTTTAATTTCTTCCTCAAAACAAACTTTCTGCAAGGATCCATGAAACTTTTTGTAACCTTGCGTTCTTGCATCTCTGAATGATTGTATTCATCCTGATATTATTTCCAACCATACAGAAGACAATAAATAAACAAAGAAATCTAAACAAAGAATCTTTTTTTATTTTTGTAAATTCAATCATTTCCAGAATCTAAAGGATACAGAAAAAATACCTCTGTATATTTTACTAAAGATAAGTTACTAACAGAACTATAATGAAAATTTTAGATTTTCTACCTAGCCACCTAGAATTCCGTAATCTTGGCTGAACGCTGGTGTTTCCCTTTTCAGCGGTTTTTCCTGACTTTCCTCTACTTGCCAACAAAATCAACAAAAATACCGAACTGCAACATAATTATTTCTATTTTTTCTAATTAAAAAGAAATCCTACTTTAGAGCATCTAATCTTTTAAAGCATCATAATCTTTTAAATAGCTGATAAATGGCTTTTAAATGGTTGGTAGACAATATCACCGGTGATTATAGACAAAAATGTGTTTTTAGAAACCAGAGCCATTTATTTTATTTATTTTTTTTTACAGAGAGGAAGGGTAAATGATTTATCTACTGACGAGTAATTTTACGGAATAAGTGCAAAGTTTCGATAAAAATTTTTAAATTACAGAAGATTCAGTAAGTCATAAAAATAATGGTTTAGCCTATGCCACTGTTTTATTGAGTCCAACTATTTTTTAACAATTAACCAAATACACTAGAAAGAGGGGCATTAACTTATTTTCCCTCTATGAATACCTCTGACAGCAGTACTTGAGTGCATCGAAAAAAGAAAACAATTTACGGTCACCTGAGATACTGCTGAATAAGTATTTCTATAGGGAAAGGGGCAAAAGTTTACTGACCTACTCGTAAATTTTATCAGTAGAAATCAAGCTCTCAAAATTATATCATTAAAATTCACAAATAAAAAGAATGAAAAAATCGTGATGCATCCTCTACTTCTTTTTTATTTTTTTACGCACCGATTGCAGTAGAAAAGATTTAAAAATATCAATAAAATTCTCAGTTAACTTTTCTCCTTTTACAAATGAATATAAATTGGGATAGAGAGGAAGTAAAGATTAAAATAACCCCCTCTATAGATTTCCCCCTTCCCGCTCTTAAAAATACCTCTTTTCGATATTTTTATTGATAGAATCGAGAGAGGGCTAAATTAACCCCCTAGATATTGAAACACACAAAATTACCCCCTAAATATCATCGTCAAAATAAATGTTTGCTTCTTCCCCCTGTATTTCATGGATTCATGGCCCTGCGTTTACGTTTACGTCTTATAGAAGCATTTCAGTATATTATCCAAAAAAAAACTGTTTAGAAGTTTAAGTTTCTTTTGAAAGTTCCAAACTAATACCCAACTACCCCATCTGAGTTTAATTTATTAATATTTTAAGTAATTTTACTTGCTTCCTGAACATCAGCGTAAGTTTTTCCAAGGGAATGGGGGCTATTCATCAACAAAATTCATGGAGGATAAAGGGCTTAAAAAAAATGCAGAAAAAGCGTTATTTTTCTTCCCATTACTATAATGTTTTGTGTTTTTTTGTAATTTCGTGCTCTTTTAAAGGAAATAGTGAGTCCCCAACCTTTTTATCTGTCCAATCTTTCTTAATTTATGTTCAGTCACCTGGTTGAATATAAGAAAGCAGATATTACCTCTACCGTCTCCCTCGTGTCGTCAAGCTTACTTTGGACATTATATAGCAATTTCCACATCTTTGAGACATCTTTTTGTGGACCTGCGATTGCATGAGCTACTTGTTTGAGACGAACAATCGTCCCTGGAAGATACAATCGAATTTATGTTCAAAACCTCACTTCTTAGGACAACGATAAGCCAAAATAGTGGAGGGAAAGTCATTTGATTCGTAATGCGATACAATCGTTAATTTATGGACAGAAGGGGGATGTTAGAATAGTAGTTTCGCAACCGTACGTTAGTCGATCGACTATATTTCATGTTTAAGAAATGAAAGCTATTTTGAAAGACAAAGTTCCCTGTTAATAAAAGTAAAAAGTGCCAATCTTATATATCTTGTTTTATTATGGTAAATCTATTTTCTAAACAACGTTTCGAGTAGCATTTATTAATAAATGCGAAAAAATGTTAGAAAAGTTATGAATGCTTTTCTTTATTAGACTATCAAATAAAAGATTGAGAATCTGATACATCGAATGCATCTCCAAGACACCACTCCAATAGGAACAAAACAAACAAGGAAAAGACTTTAAATCATTGTCACAAAAAGCAGAAGAGTGAAAAACACTATCAAAGGAAGCACTATCAGGAAAGTACTATTAAAGAAAAATGACGCATTTACAACGTTAAATAGACTCACAAATATCTCTTTATATATAATGACTTTACTCAAGACAATCTAATTCAATTTGCATATGGGTAATACGAACACAGGCCGTACATACTAGCTTTTATCAGAGTGTTTTCTTAAAAGTGTTTGTTGGCTTAATCGATTAAAAAAAAAATAAGTCCAGCTGTAATTTTTTATTTCTGTGTTACACCATGTACCCCAATACAAATTTATACTGCTTCAAACCACTTCTTACATTGGCTCTTGCCTTTTGTAGTACCATTTATATTAATTTTATATATAAAACTGCAGTTTCATAGGATTTATCTTGTGTTTAACTTCTTTTGCTGTTTTTTAAGAAATTTTTGTTCAATTTAAAAAAAAATTACAATTTTTAATTTTAATTTACACAAAAAAGATAATTTTACACAAAAAAACTGGTTTCTCCCAGTGCTGTCTTTACTTTTTGTTTTTTGTAAAATAGTTAAGTACCCTCCCTACATTTTTCTTTTTTAAGTGTTTTATTTCTATTTTATACCTTAGATAATAATGTAATTAAACAATCTTTTATCCAGTTGTTGTTTCACCTCACGGTATTTGTTTCACCATTATGCGTTTTGTGTTGACACTAATTATCTATTCATTTGAAAATTTGCAATTCGTTTTATTTCTTCCAAATTACATAATAAAAAACTTTTGTTTCTCATTACTGGCTTCACCTATGATTTTTTAGGATATTCCTTACCTTTTCTGTACCTTCGTTGATTTGAAGACATCTTCGATATCCAAATTAATTTAAAATGTATTTGTCCAAATACAAACCTATATTGCCAATAAATACAAATGTCCTTTATTCTACTCATATATATCAAGCGTATTAATTAGACCGGTAATTAGAATTATCTAATAGTTATTATTTAGTCAGAGTGCTTAAATCTAGTCATAAATTACTGATAAAATTATAAGGCTAAATTTAATTTCAAGGGTCAGTTAGCTGGAGCAAAAAGTAAAGGGAATGAAAAAAGATATTTTTAAAGCAGTAATCGTTCTCACACATTATAAGATTAGAATGTCTAAAAATAATTGGTGAGGTATGTGCTACTGATGTATTTGCGTTATTTTTTTTATTGAAACGATTGTCATTAACATATTTTTGTTTGAGGAGGAAACTAAAAAAACATGATCAGCAGAAAAACACAGTGTTCTTGACTAGGAGCAGCCTGAATATTTCGACCAATCATGATACACCTTGATATACCATCAAAGACCGAGTTCTAAAACCAATATTGGAGGAGCTGTCAAGGCCCACGACTCTAAAATATCTGTAAGAGGGATCTGCCCACGAAGAGTTATACAGCCCTAGTTTTATCAATAGTTAATGCAAGAATTATAAGAGACAGGATCATATGATTTTTCTAAGAATATTTCACAGCAAAAGAATTAAAAATTGCAAGCTTTATTTAAAAGAATATGCTATAAAATAATTTGAATCAGAAATAATAAGTTTTTCTTGTCAGTTATAAAGAACATTTATATATATAAGAAAAAAACTAATCCTATAAGTGCCACAGCCCACAGCGTAATGACGATTCGTGCATGCAATCCTTCCATAGAATTTGTTTTACTTGCTAAACTAAATCGAGTTTAGGACATTTCCGTTTTCCAACTTTTCAATACTGTGTCTAATAAGATACTAGAGGAAATGAAGTTTACAAATCTACTGAATTTGAATGTTGACAAGTCGCATGATAAGTAATGTTTTTCAAATTCTAATTATAGTATTGCATGTTTCGATTCCCGAACAAAACCTTTTTTCAAATAAAATAGATGAAGAAATAGCGAATGGAAACAATCATGCTATCTTAAATCGTTATTTTTTTACAAGGTTTGATTTATTGTTCGATTTCTTGAACTTTTCAGTGTTGTAATCCTCCCAGAATGAGTCAAAACATAGTCAGAGTCTACTACTGAGTTTACTGCTCAGTAGGGACCTCTCCCAGGCCACTCAGAGCATCCCCATGTGGCGGATGGGGTAACATCCTACAGATATACAGGTTACCTCCATAGGAGGCACAGAACAAGGGTTGACCTTGTCCATGGGGGTCCACAATAGGATACTGGGCACCCTCACTCAGAGGCCGTAAATACATACGGAGGAGGCAGAAGGCCCTCGAATGTATACTCAGCAGGGCCCTCCGGCACATGTACACTTCCCCTGAGTTATAAAACTTACCCCAGTAATCGGTTAAATTGCTTAGTGACACAGATTACCCTCGTGGCAGGATAATCTACAGGAGAACAACTGCAGCAGGACGTAAGACAGAAAAAGGCCTCTGCCAAGGGCCGTCTTCACCCTGTTGGGATGCCCACAAGACTGGGGAACCTGTAGTTAACTCTATTCTTACATGAGGAATGGCACCCCGTCAAGCAAATTGTAGCTTAGTAAGCAGTACAGCATTCTCACAGTATTCTGATCGCTGGATAAATCTTTTGGGCTTTATATGTTTTGTTGGGTGTTTTTCGGCTGATAAGCCTCTTCCTAGCTGATTTAACTGCTATGGGCTGCCTTCCCGTAGTAGCATAATATGTGTAGTCATGAATATACAATGAGTCAGAGGTAATATGCTTGAGATTCTCTCTGTAGGATTGTGAATCTGGTTCATAGAAGAGCGTCACCAAGACTGAAAACTATGTTGTGACCAAGATGGGACCAGGGTTGCACAAACCCTCTCTTTAACTGGAGGTTCTTGAGGCCTCTTACTTTCCAGTTCTAAGCCGGCTTAAGTGATTTAGTGTAGAATAGAGAATACGTGCTGGTCCCCGTCCACCACTGGTTCTGGGATCATTGATTTTCCTCTGGCCAAAATAATTTTAATGATTTTAAGAATATGAAAATTGCATTAGCTTGGAAAGGTATAAATAATAGAATGCTTATCGCTCATTTTATGAATGAAAAGTGCAGGGTATCATTCAAATTATATGCCACTATAAAACTAGCTGATGGTAAAAGTAGTGACTCAGACGAATTTGACTTCCAGTAACAGGAACAAATAGACAGGGTCTCAGGTAGACATATAGTATTTTTGTTAAAGATTTTATCAATCAAATTCCGTGGATGAATTTTCCATGGGGGAACAGAATTTCCACGAAGGCAGTGCTGGATTTCTATGCTTTATTAAAAAAAACAATCAGGAATTATATAAAAAAAATAATTGTTTTAACTGAAAGTAAGGAGTAACATTAAAACTTAAAACGAACAGAAATTGTTACATATATGAGGGGTGTGGTCCCGTCGTCAATACTTCACTCTTTTCACTAAAGTATTTTAGTAATTTCAAAAGAGCTATTTATTCTTATTAAATGGCAGTAGAAATAGTAGAAATAGGGATAGATGGTATCTTTGGTAGGTAAATTTGGTGTAAGAAAGGAAAACAGCAGTGGCTAGAGACTGCTGCAATTTTGTAGGCACTACAATCTAGTTATTACATAAGGTATTTGGTCATAAAATGGCCCATAAGCTAGCAGATCACATAATGATAAAACAGCCAACCTTATTTATTAGGTTATGGTAAACCGAAGACTGGCAGGATAAATATAAGATACTAGGGTATATAAGATGCTGTTATTGATGTTAAGAGAAAATATCACCATCTAGTAGCGTCTAAGATTAAGTTAAAGCTGAAAAATTTGGAAGGGTTTACCTTCCGAGAAGCTATGACGTTGATAGACTCCAGGATGAGAGTTTGAGAGAAACTTCCCAGTAACAGTTAAATAATAAACTGGAGAGTTTGCAATTAGACATTGTAGAATATGGCTAGGAAAGTCTCAGGAAAAAAAACTTGTGATGTAGCTGATAGTGTCTTAGGGAAGAAAGTTAGGAACGCAGCTAAGAATATTAGAGAAAATTCTTTATATTTAATAAAGAGGACAAAGGTTTTGTACACGGATGATCTGAGTGATAGATCATATGAAAATAAAAGGAATATAAAGAAAGCGGAGAAAGTACTAAACTATAAACTAAGGAGGTGTGAAGTGGAGACCATAGATGAAATTGCCAAGGGTGTGGAAGATGCATCTAGACGGCACGATAGTAAAACATTGTACTGGCATTTTAATAAATAGAGCGGGAATGGCCAAACTGGACTTGTCCCAGTTAAAGATAGGAACGGGCCAAAATTAGTGATAAGGAAAGAGTTAAAGACAGATGTGTACGACATTTTGAGAATGTGCTAAACCGGGATTGGGTTACAGGAAAATATAAAGAGGATAATGAAAAATTTTGTGACACCTTAGCTGGGAAGGAAGATTGATTTTGGAAGGAACAATTAGCGACAGTACTAAAACGATTAAAAAAAATAAAGCCTCAGTTGCTGATAGTGTGGTAAATGAGTTTTTTAAATATAGTGGCTTTCAGATAAGAAATAAGCTTTTGAAGATTACAAATAAGATTTTTGAAAAAGTAGAAGTAGGCTACCTAGCGATTATAGGAAGACATTAATTAATCCCCTGTGTTAGAAATGTGATAAGAGTGAGTGTGGTAATTATAGAGGCACTGGCTTAGTTTTTGTAGGTAGCAAATTAGTTAGTAAAAGGATACTTTTAGACTTAGAGATGCTTTTAAGAGATTTTAAGAGAAGAACAATGTGGCTAAGGAACGTTTAGGTTAATAATTGAGAAGTTCCTGAGTCATCAATTACCTTTCGTCCACACTTTATAGATTATGAGCAAGCTTTTATCCTTGGGATGGTATACCAGACAAATACACTAAAGTTATTCGCGTTATAAACTTGAATAACAGTGCTGCGGTTAAGGTAGGAAAATAGGTTAGTAGCAGGTTTCATATTGTCAGGAGTTCAGCAGGGTTGTGTTCTATTACTCATACATATGGATCATTTTGAAGAACTTTGTCTTAAAGAGTACAAGAAAAACAGTAAGAGAACACCAAATAACATGGGAAAGAAGAACTTTCCTCGACTTTGTTTATGCTGATAATTTAAGCATCCTAGATGATAGCTAAACAAAGCATTGCCTGTAGTAAAGGCCGTAAGGTTCCAATGTTTTATTATTTATTGATTATTTTTTTTCCCAGAGGCGCTTCATATGGAATGGATTGTCGTATAAGCTTCAGAAGGCGTTCATTCGGTTTGACATCGAAAGTTCTAGTATCCTTTTTAAGATTCAAAGGTGATCGGAGGGTAACTAGCCCCGCAACGCCATTTTACCGAAATGAATCTGACAAAAAACATAGATAGCTATTATGTTAAAAATAGTTAAAAAATCTGGTCAAAAACTTCAAAGTTGATACAGCCCCCAGGGCCCGGGGGCAGGCATTGTAGGTTAGGCATTGAGGGGCATATAATGTTCTTATGTAAGGGATGGTTGTATAAACTTCAGAGGGGGCTCATTTGATTGGAAATCGAAAGTTCTACTTACAATTTATGATTCAAAAGCGACTGACTGGCATCTTGTCCCTCCTCCACATGCCTTCTATTTCCCAAATACATCCGATGAAAATGTTGACATAGCGAGTTTGTTAAATACTCCAACTATCAGGTAACAACAACTTCGGGGTTAATTTACCCCCCCCCCCAGAGCCTGGGGAAGGGTTACAGCTTATGCTCCGGGGGCATGCAAGGTTTTATTGGAAAGATGGTCATGTAAACTTCGGAAGAGAATCAAATCATTACGAATTGAAAGTAGTATATTCCTTTTTAAGAGTCGAAGTGATTCGATGGCAACTATTCCCGCCTCCCAGTCCCCTTTTACACAAATGTGTCTGATCAGGTTTCTTATTTAGCCATTTTGTCAAAAATAGACCAAGGATCATATAACAAATATTTCAGGGATAAAACAGCTCGCCAGAACCAAGGTTTAAGGTGTAAATTCTGCCCCGGGGTATATAAGCTTTCTATGGGTGGGATAGTCGTACAAACTTCAGAGGAGGCTCATTCGATTCCTCAAATGTATCTAATAAAAATTTTGAGATAGCCATTTTGTTCAAAATAGTTTAAAGATTAAATAACAAAACTCCAGGGTCGACACAACCTCCCTCCAATTCGGAGGTAAAACTTCAAAGCTGGCTCATTCGATTCTAAATTGAAAGTACTAGTTACCTTTCAAGAGTTCAAAAGATCAGAGGGCCTCTACACCCCCTCTTCACGTGCTCCCTCTTTCCTCAATTAAATTCGAACAAAAAATTTTAGGTCATTTTTTTTAAATGGTCCATCGATCAGATAACATAAACTTTGGGGTCAAGATAACACCTGCCAGAGTCCAACAGGAATTATAATAACTTATACCATGGGGGAGTGTAAGGTTTTTATCCAAGAGTTAAACCTCAAAGGGGACTCAAATGACTAGAAATTGAAAATGCTAGTTCCCCTTTTTAGATTAAAAAGTGACCCAATGACAGCTAGCCGTTACCCCCTGAGGGCATGTAAGATTTCTATGCGAGGGTTTTTAGAATAGTCCGAAGATAACATAAGCCCTACCCCCATCCCAAACAATAAAAATATTAACGATGTTTTATTTCAAAAATTAAGGGAGCTGACCCCTGGCCCTCCGTGGCCGATGCCTTCAAGAGACAACTTATAAATAATATTTTATTCGAAAACTTATGGGAGCTGACCCCTGGTACTGCATGACACTATATCCCCCAAAAAACATCATTGATTGTAAATCACGGGAGCTGGCCCACTGGCCCACTGGCCCTCCCTTCATGGCCCAACCCACTCCCCAACAAAAAAACTTATCAACGATATTTTTTCCAATAGTCAAGGGAATTCAGCTTAATTTTATTAGCTCTTTCCAAAACTGTTCAAAACACATATATTCTTCACTACAAACAAGAATTTGGCTACTGCCTGTTTCGCTAACGGTAAAAGCATAACGCCTACAGTGTATTTGGCACTTTACTAAAGCGAGTTGTATTACAAATCTTATTGTTTGTATTTATTAGAATATTAATAATGAAACGAAATTTGCAGTGAAACCAAGTCAGGATCTATCAATAGTCTCTTTAGTCCCTGCGGTTTTCACTATCCCAGAAGTTCTGGGGATTTTCCCAAAAATATTACTAAAATGGAGAAGCAAAAACACTTGGACCAAGAAATGTCAAGGCTTTAATTCCGGTAATATTCATATATTCGGTTTTAAATTTATTAGTTCTTGCCAAAGCTGTCAATTTATTTTGTAATACAAAATTGTTTGAAATAGGGACTATTGGAAGACTTGAAACTTTGAAAATCAAAAACAAAGGATATTAATTATAAAAAAAAACTTTCCGAAAAAAAAGTTTTTAAAGAAAAGTAAATGTCATATCAAACTCAGGATCAGAAAAATAAAAACCTACAATAACTGAGATTCAAAACGACCAGAAATTACTATTAAAAAATAAATGAAACCCAGACTGAAAACAAATCAAATAAACAATCATAGCAAAAAACATACAATAGGTACTAATATAAATGAATAAATAAATCCTAAAACAAGCGAAACTTAAAATTGAACATGCAAATCAAGTTTGAAACAAATAAAAATCACTACAAACAAGAGTTTGGGTTTTGCCTCCTTCTCTCACTATAAAAGTCTAAACCCTACTGCGCCATTGACGCTTTACTGAAAAAGAATTGTATTACAGTTATTTTCTTTTGTACTTATGACAACATTGAAAATAAAAATAAAAATTCCGGTAAAATGAAATTTTGAACTAACGAGAATTCAAAAATCAATATCATTATATATCAAATATTCAGTTTAATTTTATTAGCTCATTCCAAGAATATTCAAGATAAATGTAGTTTCACTACAAACAACAGTTCGGATACTGTCATCTTCCCTAACTGTATTAAATAAAAAAAAAGTTTTTTTTAACTGAAATTAAGGAGCGACATTGAAAACTTAAAACGAACAGAAATTACTCCGTATATGAAAGGGGCTGTTACCTCCTCAAAGCCCCGCACTTTGCGCTAAAGTTTGACTCTTTCTCTCAAATCTACTTTTTAAAACAGTGAAAAACTTTAGCGTAAAGAGTGGATCGTTGAGGATGGAACAGCCCCTTTCATATACGGAGTAATTACTGTTCGTTTTAAGTTTTCAATGTCGCTCCTTACTTTCAGTTTAAAAAAACTTTTTTTTTTATTTAATTTCTGAACGTTTTTGAATTAATGCATGTTTTGATTTTGGCTCTCCGCACATGAATACTTAAAAAAAAAATTTCATTTTTTTTTTTTTTTTGGCTAAATGGCCTTTTCTTAGTTTTGATCGGACTATTTTGAGAAAAAAGGAGTGGGGGAGGAGGCTTAGTTGCCCTTCAATCTTTTGGTTACATAAAAAATGCAACTAAAACTTTTAATTTTTTTCGAACATTTTTATTAATAAGAAATTATGCGTAGCTTCCAAATTAACTTTCATAACGAACTACTATATTTGTATATTTTTATTACGTATATGAGGGGGTTTGCTTCCTCTTTAATACCTTGCTCTTTACAATAAAGCTTAACTTTTGTCCCAATTCTTCAAGAATGACCCCTGAATCACAAAGACCGTAGAAGGAATAGTTGAAATTTCTAAAAATACTTTAGCTTAAAGAGCAGGTATTTAGGAGGACATGAATCCCTCATCGTTTTGTTTTAATGCTGTTCCTTACTTTCAGTTGAAAAACTTTTTCATATTTATTTTTTCATTGTTTTTTGTTTTAAATAATATTAGAAAATCCTGTGCCCCCTTAATAGAAATTGTTTCCTCCCATGACAAATTCCACAATGGAAAGATCCTCCCACGTAATTCCCTCCCCTAAACCTCCTTTCTATCCAAGAAAAATTCCCCTGAAAACGTCTGTACACTTCCCAATAACCACTACTATATGTAAACACTGGTCAAAGTTTGTAACTTGTAGCCCTTATCCCAGGGTTTGGGAGGGAGTAAGTCGATCCCAAAGACATAGTTATTGGGTTTTTTGACTATGTTGGACACAATGGCTATCTCAGAATTTTAACCCGTTGACTTTGGGAAAAAAAATGAGCGTGGGAGGAGGTCTAGGTGCACTCCAGTTTTTTTCGTTACTTGAAAAGGGCACTAGAACTTTTTATTTCCGTTAGAATGAGCCCTCTCATAACATTCTAGGATCACTGGGTCCATACGATCACTCCAGGGGAAAACAAACAAACAAATAAACACGCGCCCGTGATCGGCCTTCTGGCAAAAAATAAGAAATTCCACATTTTTGCAGATAGGAGCTTTCAAATTCTACAGTAGGGTTCTCTGATACGCTATATACGCTATGCGATATATCAAATACTTAGCTTGATTTTAGTATTACTTTCGAAGGCTGTTCAAGACAAATATAGTTTCCGGTAAAGAACCAATTATCCAGTAGGTTTTAGACTTTAGCACTGAGACAAGGAGGCAAAACCCAAACTTTTGTATGTAGTTATTTTGTTTGTTTCAAGCTTGATTTGCATATCCAATTTAAGCTTTACTCGTTTTAAGATTTATTTATTCATTTATATCAGTACCTGTTGTATGTTTGTTTACTATGATTGTTTATTTAATTTATGTTCGTTTTGGGTTTCGTTGATAATTACAAGGCAAAATATTTTTGTTTGGTTTAAGTTTGATTTGCATATTCAATTTAAGCTTTACTCGTTTTAAGATTTATTTACTCTTTTATATCAGTAACTGTTGTATGCTTGTTAGCTATGATTGTTTATTTAATTTATGTTCGTTTTGGGTTTCTTTGATAATTAAAAGGCAAAATATTTTTGTTTGGTTTAAGCTTGATTTGCATATTCAATTTAAGCTTTACTCGTTTTAAGATTTATTTATTTATTTATATCAGTACCTGTTGTATGTTTGTTTACTATGATTGTTTATTTAATTTATGTTCGTTTTGGGTTTCTTTGATAATTAAAAGGCAAAATATTTTTGTTTGGTTTAAGCTTCATTTGCATATTCAATTTAAGCTTTACTCGTTTTAAGATTTATTTATTCATTTATATCAGTACCTGTTGTATATTTGTTTACTATGATTGTTTATTTAATTTATGTTCGTTTTGGGTTTCTTTGATAATTAAAAGGCAAAATATTTTTGTTTGGTTTAAGCTTGATTTGCATATTCAATTTAAGCTTTACTCGTTTTAAGATTTATTTATTCATTTATATCAGTATCTGTTGTATGTTTGTTTACTATGATTGTTTATTTAATTTATGTTCGTTTTGGGTTTCTTTGATAATTAAAAGGCAAAATATTTTTGTTTGGTTTAAGCTTCATTTGCATATTCAATTTAAGCTTTACTCGTTTTAAGATTTATTTATTCATTTATATCAGTACCTGTTGTATATTTGTTTACTATGATTGTTTATTTAATTTATGTTCGTTTTGGGTTTCTTTGATAATTAAAAGGCAAAATATTTTTGTTTGGTTTAAGCTTGATTTGCATATTCAATTTAAGCTTTACTCGTTTTAAGATTTATTTATTCATTTATATCAGTACCTGTTGTATGTTTGTTTACTATGATTGTTTATTTAATTTATGTTCGTTTTGGGTTTCTTTGATAATTAAAAGGCAAAATATTTTTGTTTGGTTTAAGCTTGATTTGCATATTCAATTTAAGCTTTACTCGTTTTAAGATTTATTTATTCATTTATATCAGTACCTGTTGTATGTTTGTTTACTATGATTGTTTATTTAATTTATGTTCGTTTTGGGTTTCTTTGATAATTAAAAGGCAAAATATTTTTGTTTGGTTTAAGCTTCATTTGCATATTCAATTTAAGCTTTACTCGTTTTAAGATTTATTTATTGATTTATATTAGCACCTGTTGTATGTTTTTTGCAAAGATTCCTTATTTAATTTCTATTCGTTTTGGGTTTCATTTATTCTTTTATAGTAATTTCTGGTCAGTTTGAATTTAAGTTATTGTAGGTTTTATTTCTTCTGATCTTAAGTTTAATATGGCCTTTACGTCTCTTCAAAAAACTTCTTTTTCAGGAAGTTTTTTTAACTTAATTATTAGTAAGGACAGTGAGTATCATGAAGATTTTATAAGTAAAATAGCCAAGACTCAGAGTGTTTCTTCACAGTTGAAAAAACAAATTGAAAGAATAGGAAGATAAGCCCTTAAACCAAGATCAGAATATTTGAAGTTACAGTGATGATAGTGGTCGATTATTGTTCTGAAGCATAGGTTGTCCGAAGAATTGAAAAAGATTTACTAGATGTTTTCCACAGAAATTACGTAAAATTTTTCTAGAGAAATGGATCATTTTGGGTACTCGACTGACTGAAAAATTAGGCTGTACGAAAAGTGTGACTCAATTCCAATTTCTAGGGCTATAGATAGAGAAAGGTTGAGATGACTAGGGCACAATCTGCGGATGAATTATGACAGATTTCCAAACACAGTTTTTTGGCCAACTGTCTAGAGCTAAACGTAAAGCAGGCTGTCCGAGGTTGGGGGTGTAAGGTAGTCGTAAAGAAAAATTTAAAGTAAATTGGAATATCCTGGGAGGGCGTAAAGAGGGAGGCTTTAAATAGTTTGGGATGGAGGAGGAACGTGCGTAGCTGTCTTGACCTCAGGTGGTTTGGTGATTTGGTGAGTTGTTAGAAGTAGTAGTAGTTTCTAAAACATTTTTGTGTTGTGACTCTTCCAAACTGAGTCAAAATATAGTCAGTCCCCATGCAACACTTCTTATAACCAATAATAGTTTATGTTTGCTATCTCTTCTGTCAGTAGAACATAATTAGAACATTATTTTTTATTATAGTAATTTATTGATTACATTCCACATCTCCAATGATAAGCACCATGATATAAAATATTTCTTATGAAAATAAATAAGAAGAAACAAAGTTGGGCTAAAATTCAGTTGGGCTTTTGATTACTCATAATCAAACAGTTCGTTGTACCAAACTGTAAGTAAGGAGTAACGAGCTGTATTTTTTGTAATTTCATGACTTTAGCATCTGGTTTTTCGTTTTTCGAGTTTTATTGTTCTTGTTTTGTTTTTTCTCCAAAAATTAACGTTTGAATTTTTTTTAATTAATATTTCAAATCGATTTTTTCGAGTTTAGTTATTGTTTTTGTAATCCAATTTTTTAACTTTTAGCTTAAAATTACTGAATTATTTGTGTAATACGGAATATATTTCAGGAATTGTACCTTGCATCTGCTAGAATTTCATATAGTACAGGGTTGCCAATGTAATCATTTAACTCATGTCCCTGATGCAATTTTTTTAGAGAAACATTAGGCTATGCAAAAGAATGTAAACATCTGTTGACTTTTTTTTTTTTAGATTACAAAGTCACAATATTATTTTTCTTAAACTATGGCAGAAGTTATTTCATTTGTTTTAAGAAAATGCTGCTTATCTTTCTTAAAATCAAGACTTTCTCATTGTTGTTTCGTTTTCCTTAATAAGATTAGTGTCGAAAATTCGTTGGACCTTAGACATTTTAGGAAACCCAATTCTTATCACGCTATTTTCATATTTAGTTACAATCGTTAGTTCTTGTTATTTCGGAACAATCATGTTATTTATTAATTTGGAAATAAAACTTGAACCTACCCCTCTTGACGTACATCCAAGAAGTAAAAATGTGAAGCGATGAGAATAAAAAAATCTTTAACTGAGAAAATCCGCATGGCGAAAAATTCCAGAAAGCCTTAAGATTCGAAACTAAACTTTAAGAACTGCCAATGCTGAATAAATTATTCAATTAATTCATTGAAACTTATATACTTAAAACTTGTATATTTAAAATCAGCATAAAAATCCAATTCTTTTGATGTAGCTATTGGTATCAAAATTCCGATTTTTGGAGTTTCGTTAACAATTTAGCCGGATCGCTCCTTGCTACAGTTCATTACCACGAATTGTTTGATAAGTCACTCCTGCTTGGTGTCACTTTTCGTTCAGTTTTAATGACCGAATTGGCAAAATACAAATCGTTACGGTTACATTTGCGTTGAAATTGACCTCAAACACCATCAATCGTCTTACCCCCGTTACATAGACACTATTTTAAAGCTAAATTGGAAAAGATTTTTGCTAGAAGAGGGGGTAGATATATTTACAAAATTTCTAGAATCATTTCTAGAAGTAATTCTGAAATTAAAGCAGAAAAATCACTACAATAATTAAAAGAATTACTTCTTTGTATGTGATTTTGTTTATACTATTTTTTCTTAGTTTTCCTAATGAAAGAATTCGACAAAAGACAGGTCTTCACAACTACGCTAGCTTTATAATCCTGCATGAACCCTTTCTAAAGCTGAATAAGAAATTCTATCTAGCAGGAATAGAGCTCGCAATAAAATGGAGAATTGTGACAGGAAAATTACTGCAGTAGTATCATGAATTTTCGTTAGATAAAGTTTAATATAAATAGTGAATTATTTTGATATACTTCGATTTTTCTCACATTTTCTTCTTATAACATATTTAGCAAAAGAAAGGACTTCAGAATTACGCTGGTAAGCTAAAATTCCACTAAATGGACTACCAGCTTGGATATACGCAATTTAAGGTTTGGTTGGAGAAAAGTTTTGAAAAGAAGGAGGATTCAAAATACAGGAAACAAGAAAAAGATCAAAATGTCTAGGGAACAGAGTCTCGAAGGAGTAAATCCATATAGGGGTATATAGAGGGGAAATAAATCAATGTTAGGGGTATGTATTTAAATATTATTTATTGCCACTATATATTAAGAACTACTGCTGGACTGGTGATGTAAATTGAGAACTACCACTCCACTGCCACTCCGTAATAAAATCAATATAAACACGAATAGGATACGTACTTATTTTTGCTGATGAATCTTCTGCCATTTGGCCTAGAAAAAAATAATACCATGAAACTGACGAATAAAACTCATCATTATAGCAAAACCATAAAATGAAATGGGCTAGACCCCAAACCTTGACATAATTGTTTAAGTGTATTTGGCTTAAGAAGGTAATAGGTGAAATGAAATACATCTCCTATTACTGCTACTAACAACTCAACGCAGCACCGAGACGCCTGAGGCTTACACAGCTAAACTCGGTCCTCCTCTATCTTAATCTATTCAAAGCCTTCCTCTTCACACCCTCCCAAGAAGTTCCCATTTCCCTTAAACCTTTCTTTACGACATCCTCCCAACCTGTTGTTCGAAATACGGTCAGTCAGCCGGGTACCCAAAACGAACCGTAGGCAACTTAACTGGAAAACATCTAACAAATCTTCCTCCGTTTTTCGGAGTGCCCATGCTTCTGAACAATATTTGACCACTGTCATCACTGTAGCTTCCAACATTCTAATCTTAGTTCGCAAACTTATCTTCCTGTTCGTCCAAACTTTTCTCCAACTCCAAAAAATACCCTTAGTCTCGGCTATTCTACTATTAACATCTTCACTGCTCCCACCGTCTCTACTAATAAAACAACCAAGGTAAGCAAAGCTGCCCATTCGATCGATCTTTTCATTACCCAACGTTACCTTTTGACCTTCACTTTTACCTAGCCTTAAGGACTACAATAGGTTGATATATCATTTTGTATTTTAAGTTTCAATAAAACATAAAAATTCATACAAGAGTCACAGCTTCAAAGAACAAGCAAAAAACAGTATTAGTTCCTTAGCCATTCACTTGCTAAATGGACTAACTTTATAGATGAAACAATAAAACAAGGAAAAAAGTACTCACACACAACTGGTCTTGATTATGATTAACAAATAATTTTTGGGTAAAAATTATCTGGATTTTTGTATTTCATAGTAGGGAATATGTACACTGCAAATTCAAATTGAGGTTTTGGACTCCTATTAAAAACCATTTGCATGTACAATCATTTTTGCTTTCGTCCAAAGGTGGAGCTTTTAGGAGCTGGAAAATAATAAAAGAAAGAGGGCTTTATTTTTCTAAGACACGATGCCAAGATATTCAAATTCCGCATATAAAGGGATTTAAAGAGTTTAAATTTTACAAAATTAAGTTGTTAGTGGTTAAGGGGATTCAGTGACATTTGAAAATAGTCCTTTGACTTGCTTTACTAAATTAAAAATCTTATATTTACAACTTAAGAGATTATAACTAGCACATAATATTAATGTTAGCCAGTTTAAGAGTAGGTTGAAAGGTTAACTTCTGTTAAGTTCTTAATGATTTGGATTTAAATTTATTTAGTTGTCTTTTTATATTTTATTAATTATGTCAATCTTTTTCATTTTATAGTTTGATTTAGCTGTGAAGTATGAATATATAGTAGTAGTAGGTTATAAGGATGGAAACAACCTTCATACATAGCCCAATGGGTTTCACCAATGATTTTTGAAAGATGACTTAGGCATTGTTTTTGCCTAATATGTAGTAAATATGTTGATCTCTCTCTGTGGGTTTCTAAACGTGTTTTTGGGACGAGAGAAAGTTGTTTGTTTAATATAATAATTTCGAAGTATTTCCAATAGTTTCCAATAGAATCCAGTCTAATAGTAGAGTAGTACCGTTATTCCCAATGGGGGGCACACGCCCCACCAATGGGGACAATATTTTGTTGGGTCGTGGACAGGACGTGCATTCTTCGGCTGACTTTACTCTAGAACCTTAATTAAAATAACAGTATTTTTCTTCTGAATGACCTCACATTCAAATGTATTTAAAAAATACATAAAAATGCATAAAAATGCATAAAAAATTTAAAAAGCATAAAAAAGCATGATAGTGTTGCAATGAATATATAAAATATAAAAATATAAATTACATAAAATATACATTATAAAAATATACATGTATATAAAACATACATTTTATAAAACTGGGGTGGGTGTAACTCATCCAATGTAACTGAGCTTCTGTGCTACTCAATCCCATTAAACTAAACCCTTGTTCCACTGGACCTCATTTAAACCAAACGTCGATGACACGTTCGGGTACTAAGTATTTTTTTTGTAATTTCAAAGAATTTGTTTTGTAATTAATTTCAGTGTTGAAATGACGATAATCATTAACGAATCATTCTATCATTAGCTTCTAGCTGATAGCTGAATGATTATCATTAAGGAATCATTCTATCATTAGCTTCTAGCTGATAGCTGAATGATTATCATTAAGGAATCATTCTATCATTAGCTTCTAGCTGATAGCTGAATGATTATCATTAACGAAACAGCTTTGCATTCGGATGAATTTTTTCACTTTTGATGAATTCATAATTCGAATTGTGAATTATAATTCATAATTTTGATGAACTTTTCATCAAATTCATTTTTTCACTCTTTTTCATTCTTTTTCACTTTCATTTCACTTTTTTTCACTTTCTTTTTCACTTCATTCTTCTCATTTTTTCATTCTTTTTCACTTTTGATGAATTCATAATTCAAATTATGAATTATAATTCATAATTCGAATTATGAACTATAATTCATAATTCGAATTATGATGAATTCGATTCAGCGGCGGCTCTGGTCACACTTGCAACTGCGGTAAATCTTGATTAGCACCCACCTCCCCCCTGTCTCCCAAAAATTTTCATTCCAAATTAAAAAACATCATTTGTTATCAAAATTATATGCTCGATATATACCGAGCTTCTCCGAAAGAAATACAGGAAACAAGAAAAAGATCAACATGTCTAGAGAACAGAGTCTCTAAGGATTAAATCCATATAGGGGTATATAGAGGGGGAAATAAATCAATGTTAGGGGTATGTATTTTCAACTATTATTTATTGCCACTATATATTAAAAACTACTCCTGGACTGCTGATGTAAATTGAGAACTACCACTCCACTGCCACTCCGTGATAAAATCAATTAAAGTTTTTATCAAAAATTTTTTTCTTACTTTCCACTTGCAAAGGTGACTGGATAGGGAACTATTCAAGAGGGCACTTTGAACACCAGTATGAGGATTTTCGATCATAAGGATTTCAGTGGCAAACTATTTATGGTTTAAAGGCTTTAAACACTTTTGAAATGACGCTAAAATAGGATTTTGGCATCATAAGGCATTTTATGATGGTGTTGTGATGTGGAAATTGCAAAACGCATGTAAATGTGACTATTAGATTTCAAATAACACTAGACAGCTCTTTATGATATTCTAGTGCCCTATCAGTAATGGAGAAACAAAACAGAAAAAGAGAGACTGGTCAGTGTTTCCGGAATATGTTTTTGAAATAAACTTTTACTGTTATTTAAATAATAGCTATCATTCCCGAATCAGCATTAACGGGAAGTTTTCCATACGAGATAGTGGTTTTTAATGTGTCTTTAATATTTTGGCTACTATGGGCTTTCTCTGTACTAGCGTACACCTATTGCTGCAATCATGACCTTCAAGTGTGTTAGGGCCCTGGGAATGAAGAACTCTGCTAATTTTCAAATATATAGGAGAGAAGGATAAATTTTTATTCTAAGAAATTTTTCGTCGCAAATGTTTGTAAAAAAATTGCTTCAACGGTTTCCGAGGGTCTGTAATTTTTTATTTTAAATAACGTAGGAGCAAACGAATTAGACAAACTGATTAACTTACTTAGTGGGATGGAGGTAACTGTAACTCTAAGCTTTTCAAAAAACATTACATAATATCTTTTGATTTACCACACCCAAGGAACAACCCCTGACTAAGTAGTACCTACGAGTTTTGACTGTTTTTAGCCTATGGGTTTAAAAACCCTTAAGTAAAGAATTTGAACTAAGTTCATTTGTGAAAGGTGTGTTCAATACCGGCAACTTTAGATGAGCGTTTTTACCCATTTTCAAAAACGTGTCCGGTATATGTACTACCAATCCATAAGCATACAGCTTAAAGTATTATTTTTCTCAATCAAAACTAAACTGCCAGTTTTTATCACCGTTCACTTTTCCTCAAATCTAAAGTTTTTATATTATTCTTTGTTTTGGTTGCATCTACCAATGCTACTACGACTGCTACTGGAACCAATGTAAAAATTGTGATTAACAATTGACAGTACTTTGACAATCGCAAAGTAATTAGCAAAAACATAAAAAACCGCTTCAACGTCGTAGGAGGGTTTGAGGGGGGATGGTAGATCTCTCTTCTTTAGAGTAATCTGTGAAGGACTTCCTTACAAAGTATTTGCTCTTGAATTTGATACCTTTTTAATAAATTGTCCTGTAAATATAGGTTTTTCCTACCAAAAAAGTGCTAAATAGTCATTAAATAAAAAAACAACAATTTTTTTTAACTGAAAGTAAGTAGTAACATTTAAACTTAAAATGGACATAATTATTACGTTTATGAGGGGGTTTGTCCCCTCGTCAATACCTTGCTCTTTACTCTAAAGTATTTTTAGTACTTTCAAAAGAGCTATTTATTCTAATTGAAAGGCCTTTGTGATTCAGGAGTCATTCTTAAAGAACTGGAACAAGATTCGAACTTTATCGTAAAGAGCAAGGTATTGAAAAAGAAGTGAGCACCCTCATATACGTAATAATTTCTGTTCGTTTTAATTTTTAGTGCTGCTCCTTTCTTTCAGTTGAAAGACTTGTTTTTTTTTTATTTAATTTCTGATTGTTTTTTAAATAATGCTGGAAAAAACGGAGCCCCCTTCATGGAAAATTCTCTTCCCCTATGAAAAATTGCTCCATTGAAAATACCACTGGATTGACATGATTACCCATGGGGAAAAAATTCAAATAAACACGCATCCATGATCTTTTTTCTGGCAAAAAAATACAGAATTCCACATATTTGTAGATAGGAGCTTGAAACCTCTACAGCAGGGTTATCTGATACCCTGAATCTGATAGTGTAATTTTCATTAAGATTATTTTACTTTTAGGGTGTGTTTCCCCCTTTTTCGAAAATAAGGCAAATTTTCTCAGGCTCGTAACTTTTGATGAATAAGACTAAACTTGGCTAAACTTATATGTTTAAAACCAACATAAAATTCATTTCTTTTGCCGTATCTATTGGTATCTAAATTCCATTAAAATATTGTAATAGCTATTGCTGTCAGTTGTTATCAGATTGATTTATCCAAAAAGTAGGTTTATAGACAGTGGAAATTGTAAAAAGGAATAGAACTACGCTGTGTCTATAGTTCCGGCCCTTGTGGATACATTCTAAGATCCTTTCCCCCCACCAAATAAAACAAACTGTTTTTCTGTGAAAAAAAATCCACAAATGTAAATTTATACCACATACAAATTTAAATGAGGCAAAAATTGATTTTTTAATTTCAGAATAGAAAGAGAACTTACTTTAAAAGAAGATCTAATTGCGATAACTTTGTCTTTGTCTTTTTGATCTCTTAGGCCTTTCTTTTTCTCAGCACAACCTACATCCTAATTCAGTACTGTTTAACCGTATCGAGACTCGTTTCTGAAAACATCTGTTTTCGATTTGTATCCAAATTTCCATCGCTAGAGTTGAAAAAGACATCAAAAGAAGATATATAGTCACGAGAAGTAAAAATTTGGAGTAGTCCCTCGTGAGGCTTTTAGTTATCACGTAAGGACATCAAATATAGTCGTTATGATTAATTGACTACTACATCAATCAGAATTGAAACAATCCTTTCCTTTTTTGCCTTCAAGAAAATAGAAAACTGTAAGGAATTGAAGTAGTCTGTTGTGAGACAGCTAGTTCTCATGAAAAACTTAAAATATAGTCACTATAATCAATTCACGATGAGCTTTATCGGGACTTGAAAATATGCTTTCTTTTTAGCTTCAAAGAATATGAAAACTATAGAAAATGTTGACCTTAATTGTTCGTTTTTTAGATGCAAATTTATGAGAAAAGATGAATAAAAACTTTAAGTTAAATGGCTTACAAATATAAAAGAAGAGAACATAATAAGGAAATACAAGTACAAAAAATGACAAACTGCCGTAAAGGAAGGGAGCTTAAAATAAAATTAAAATAGATTGAAAATAACAAACAAAGCAAAAAAATGATAAACTAATTGCAAAAAAGATGTTGAACAAGATACATGAAGAATAGAAGGTTAGCGCACATAAAGTATAATAGACAAATGGCAAACATAGTGAAATAAAAGGGGAAATTGAACCCAACAACCTTTTTTATGTGTGGGAAAAATTTTTGCATTTATCAATTTAAAAAAGCATTTTCCAGAAAAGAAGTTTTTTAAAGACAAGTAAAGACGCATAATAAAATAAAAACGGCGAGAAAAATTTTCTTATAGTAATTCGAGCTTAGAACCAACATCAATCAATGTGAACTAATCAACAAAAATCAAAACAAATTGAAACAAAAAAAAAATAATTCCGTTAAAAATAAAGATAACATACAGTATAACAGAAGAACAGATGAATTCTGAAACGAATAGAAAATGAAAAGAAAAATCAAGTCAAACTAAAAACAAATAAAATTTACCGCATGTAAAAGTCGTAAATTTGGTAAAATGTGACAAAAGTAGTAAACGACGCACCATTCGTAAGGGATTCTGATTAATGGATAATTCGTCTGAGCTTCGTCCATTTTGACGGGAGTTTATGGGCTGAAAAACCTCTTCCTAGCTGATTTTCCACTATGGATTGCCTCCCTGAAGTACTGTATGAGATGTGAAGCAAATCTAAAGGCTATTTCCATGCACCACAAACTAATTTTTGAACTTTGGACCTCATTAATTTCGAAACTCAATGTTTTGGACTTTAATTTCGAAAAAATTACGTTTCTTCTCTTTAAACAAAATTATGTCTCAAGCATGGCCATGTCCAGGGGGGAGAGGATTACCCGGTTTGAACCCCCCCCCCCCCCTACAAAATTTTCATCCAACTAACAATAAAGTAGCAAGAATATTTTTTAAAAAGTTTGGTGTATTTTGTAGTTTTTTGTGCCCCCGCCCTAGAAGAAATCCTGGATACAGACATGGTCTCAACTTACTATGAATACTTAGAGATAAGACTTAGACAGGGAAAATTTAGGTTTTGTCAATAGATTTCAAAATACTTCAGGTTGAACTATTAATATTTTTGAACTGATGGAGATTTTTATAGCTTTCATTTAAGTAAAGCTTACCTAAGGCATGCATTTAGAGCAAGTCCCATTAGAGAAATATCGGGATATACAATATACAATACTGGATCATTGTCAGTAGGAGAGACACAGACACATGTTGTGCTATTTTCTGGCGTCACGAACTGATACAACCTAATATTTTCCAATTTCTAGTCTTAGTTAGGGCTCTATTGGCCTGGCTTACATTTAACTTTAAAGCCGATCGAGAAATACCTCTACTATGCTGTTTTCTAAATCTAGGTTCGGAAAAAAACTGTTTTTGGTCCTTTTTGGGCTTAAATGGCCCAACACACTTCTTTACATAAGAATACTTTTGGCTAACGGGCTGGCATCAACAGGTTCCAAACTTATAGGGAAAAAAATAGTTTTTCTGCCCGTTTCAAGCCTTCCTAAGACCAGTTCCCTCTAAAAAAAAATGTTTGGTCACCATAGCCTGAAGAACGATCTTAAAAGTTTCAAAGAAACAAATAGTCTGACAATTCTTAAAGAAGGGAACATGCCCTTGAAGTAAATAATCTTAATATTAGGGTCTACTTGTTTGGGATCTATTAGTAGTTTGTTTCTGGGCCCAATTCCTTTACTGGGCCCAATTTTTTCGCTAATATTTTTTTTGTTAATCGAGATCCTTTTCACCCAACGAATTTCAAACATAAACTTTAAGCCAATCCAAAAAAAATCTAGGTCCAGTTTTTAGGGGACCCTTGTCCCAATAAAAATTAATTTTTTCATTTTTGTCTTCTAAGCCCAAGGAATTAAGGCTGTAAGCTTCAAGCTTTATGTTGGAAAAAAGTTTTGAAGCCCTTTTTCAACTTATTTTTTCTTCTTTTGCTATGTTACCTCTTGGCCCAAGGACTTAAAGAAATGAATTTTGAGCTGACAAGAACTTTTTTTGGGGGTGGGGGATTGACGTCCTGTTGAACAGGAAAATTGAAGAAGCAAGTTTCGATCTGATCAGAAATAACATGGATTATCTCCCTAAACAACGACCTTGTCATACCGACAGCACACAAACCCTTCAACGTTGAAAAACTGAACAACAAGGAAACAACACAAATGTTCCAGCTAGAACGTTCAAATAGATTCAAGTCCTGCAATCGGAATTAGAACCAAATACTTATGTCGAAAACATATGGAAGAAACTGAAAAGAACGCACAGAGAAGTTGCAGAGGAGAAATTAGGCTAAAAGAAGAAATAGAAAGAAAGATGGATCTCCGAACGGACCTGAAAACTAATTGATGCAAGAAAATCAGCCAAACTCTTCATTCTGTCAGCCTCAGACGCATCTGAATGAATTGTTTTGCAAGACTAATAGAGAAATAGACAAGCAAGTAAAGAAGAGTATCCGAACCGACAAGAGGCAATTTATTGAACATAGAGCAGCTTTAGCGGAAAAAGCAGCAAAGAAGGGAGATTCAAAAATAGTCTACAGATTAACCAATGATATGATTGGAGTCAAGCCTAACAGGACTAACCTAGTAAAGGACGAGAATGGAGCCCTTTGATAAACCTTTTGAAGATTGACGAGAGGTGGGCAACCCACTTCTAGAACCTACTAAATAGACCAAGAATTAATGACCGAGATATAATTCCTGACACTCTATTTATGATTTTTGATATAAACGAAGATCCACCGTCTCCAGAAGAAATCATAGCCGCCGTCAGAAAGCTGAAGAATGGAAGAATGCCAAGAGTAGATGGCATTACATCTGAGATGTTGAAAACTTCAGTCCACGATTGTATGATAGTTTGGTTGCGCTGCTAACTCAGATATGGAGCGACCAGAAAGTGCCCAGTGACTGGACGAAAGGATCCATTATTAAGCTCTTCAAAAAAGACGACGCGCTTGTTTGTGGCAACTGCAGAGGCATTAACATAATGTTGATACCTAGTAAACTTATGTCAATTATTATACTATAGTGCCTACAGCAGAAACTGGACCAACATCTTCGTAATGCTGGTTCGAATGCTGGTTGAAGAATCAAAGGAATGGAATAAAAAGCTGTATCTCCTTTTCACTGACCTAGAAAAGGCCTTTGATTTGGTTAACCGAGAATTATTATAGAAAATCCTTAAGCACTATCGAATACCCCCTAAGATAGTAGACCTGATTATCACCCTGTACAAAGAAACAGAATGCTGTGTGCAAGCAGAAAACAGAGTTACAAGATAATTCAAAATCATTACTGGTGTCAAACAAGGATGTGTATTATCGTCACTTTTATTTACAATGGTAATGGACTACATACTCAGACAGTTTACGGGCTATGGAGCAAACGTCAACAGCAAGCAGCTTGCAGATCTTGACTTTGCAGATGATATAGTACTGCTAGAAAACGCCAAAGATCGATTAGAGCTGCTATTCAATGAAATCTCAGAAAAAGCCCGAGAGGTCGGATTGTCGATCAACGTCGACAAATATAAAATTATGTCCACATCTGGCTCCCTTAGCTCTTCAATGCTCCGATAAAGATGTTGAACAGGTCCAAGAATTTAAATACTTAGGAAGCTGGATAGAAAATACTCGAGAAGTAATATTTGAAATCAAGAGAAGAATTGGACAAGCATCAGATTTGAAAACATTTGCCTTCGGCGGATCCTCAAAATCAGTTGGCATCAGAAAATTACTAATAGGGAAATCCGGCTTAAAACGAACCAGCTCATAGTGACCGAAGTTATGAAGAAACGAAATTGAACATATTTGGGTCATACTCTACACATACCCGAAGCAAGACTTCCCTCAAGAGTGTATCAGTGACAGCCTGAAGGAAGACGAAGACGAGGCTGACCAAAGCACACACTGCGAAGGCAGCATGATTGGGACCTGACAAAGACCAACTTTCACTTACTCCACAATGGAAAGATATCACTGAAGCCACACAGCTTCGTGATGAATGGAGAGGCTTTGTCGATGCCCTAAGTCTAAGGTAAACTTATAAGTGTTACCGTTTTTTTTGAAGGACCAAATACCTAGGACCATAATATGTAGTTTTTCCTCTTGAGTGCGGATTTCCATAGCCGAAGAACTAAGAAAGTAAGTTTCCAGCTGATCGGAAAAGTGAAATTTAGCCTTTTCTCGGGCTTCAGTTTTTGGGAACCCCTTGTTTTTTTTGTTTTTTGTTTTTTCATTTATTCCTGTATTTGGGACCCCTTAGCTCGAGGACTTAACGATATAAGTACGATCCCAATATGGAAAACCCAGTGTGTCCAGTCTTTTTCACTTTTTTTGGGGGGGGGGGGGGATAGCCACTAAACTTGTTCCGTATATTAGCTTCCTCTGAGCCCAAGGATTCATAACTGTAAGTTTCCAAATGACCAGGGAAAAATACTTTTTTTGTTCCTTCCTGGGCTGTGTACCTTCCCCCTCGCCCAAAAAAATTTGCAAACTTCTTACCCCAGCGAAGGATCCCCGTAGGCTTCAAGCCAATCAGACCCCCAAAGTCAGATGTGTCCACTTTTTCCACTTTAAAACTTTTCTATAAGGAGTTATCAAATTGCATTGTTTACGGTCCTTTACCTAGGGCTTGTGGGGCTTTTGTCATCTCTGGAGGCATATTTAATGGATCTTTGAACTGCTCTTGAAAAATGGTTATCTCAACATCTTGACCGGATATGGTAAGATGTTAAAGGAGGGACAAGTAGCCCTCCTGTATTTCTACAGATTACCTTCCAAAGCTCCGTGTATCACCATCCATATGAAGTGGTCAGGAGAAACAAAATATAAAAAAGTTCGTGGTAACGACCTGTAAGTAAGGAGTGACCCGGCTCAATAGTACCCAAAACTATAAACAGTGGACTTTTGATACTAATAGATATATCCAAAGAATTGGATTTTTATGCTGGTTTCAAATATGTAAGTTTCATTAAGTTTAGTATTACTCATCAAAGGTTACGAGTCTGATAAAATTTGTCTTATTTTTGAAAAAAGGGGAAACACCCCTTAAAAGTCATAGAATCGTGATAAAAATCACATTATCAGATTCAAAATATTAGAGAACACTACTAAAGGGGTTTTATTTTTCATTTTTTGCCAGAAGATTGATCATCGATACGATTTTTTTTTCTAAGGGGTGATTGCATTGACCCAGTGACCCTAAAAGATCGGGAGAGAGCTCATTCAAACAAAAATTAAAAGTTCTAGTACCCTTGTTAAGTGACCAGAAGGGCTAGAGGGCAACTGGGCTCCTACTCTTATTTTCCCTAAAACTATCTGTTCAAAATTTTGAGATAGCCATTTTGTTCAAAATAGCTGAAAAATCAAATTATTATGTCTCTAGGAGTATAATGACCCCCCAAAGTCCAATGGGAGAGGTCTGTAAGTTATGAAATTCGTCCATTGTTTGCGTATATTATTTGTTATTGGTAAGTTTAAAAACATTTATTGGGGGAATGGGGAAGGAATTGTGCTTCTGGCGGATTTCCATGGAGAGAATCTTCCTAGGGGAGGGAAACTTCTGTGGATGAATATTCCACGGGATATGTTACACGGGGGGATTTGACAGAATTACTATATGGTATTCTTTTTAATTGTATTGCATTTTTCTTTGCAAAGATTTTCTTTTGGGCATGTTCCGAGGGAATTATACAGGGGCTTTTTTCTAAGTGTTTTGTTTTATGGGAAATAATTTCCACGGAAAGGCGTATTTCTGGAATGATCGGGAAACCAATTACGATTAGAGTCTTGTCCAAATGAAAGAATGCTAAGGAGAATTCTTCAGGCTGAATCATCCGCAAGAAATTCCACATGGAGGGGGATTCTCAACCAGAATGGAACTTTCTTGAGGGAATTAGACGGGTGCGGAACACTTAACGTTAGAAAAAATTTCCAAGGAAGAGCTTTCTGTCAGGGGTAGGGGTATATTCCATAGAGAATGAGCCATATTTACCGGAATTATTTGGAAAAAGAACAGAAATTATTCCATATATGAAGGGTCACCCTCTCCTCAATACCTTGCTCTTTAAGCCAAAGCTTGACTGTTTGTCCCAATTGTCTCAATCAAACAGTTCGTGGTAACGAACTGTAGTAAGGAGCGACCCGGCTCAATAGTAACCGAAACTCTAGAAAATGGAATTTTGATGCCAATAGTTACATCAAAAGAATCGCATTTTAATGCTGATTTTAAATATATAAGTTTCATCAAGATCAGTTATACCCATCAAAAGTTACGAGCCTGAGAAAATTTGCCTCATTTCAGAAAATAGGGGAAAACACCCCCTAAAAGTCATACAATCTTAACGAAAATCACACCATCAGATTCAGCGGATCATAGAACCTTATTGTAGAAGTTTGAAGCTCCTATCTACAAAAATGTGGAATTTTGCATTTTTTGCCAGAAGACAGATCACGGATGCACGTTTATTTGTCTTTTTTTTTTTCCAGGGGTTATCGTATCGACTGAGTGGTCCTAGAATGTCGCGAAAGGGCTCATTTTAACAGAAATTAAAAGTTCTAGTGCCCTTTTAAGTGATCTAAAAAATTGGAGGGCACCTAGGCCCCCTCCCACGCTCATTTTTTCCCAAAAGTCTTCGGATCAAAATTCTGAGATAGCTATTTTATTCACTATAGTCGAAAAACCAAATAACTATGTCTTTAGGGACGACTTACTCCCCCACAATCCCCGTGGAAGGGGCTGCAAGTTACAAACTTTGACCTGTGTTTACATGTAGTAATGGTTACTGGGAAGTATACATACGTTTTCAGGGGATTCCTTTTTGTTTAGGGGGAATATTTGAGGGGGACGGGGGTTACGTGGGAGGATATTTCCATGGAGAAACTTATTTGAAAAAAAAACAATGAAAAAATAAATATGAAAAGTTTTTTCTACTGAAAGTAAGGAGCAGCATTAAAACTTAGAACGAACAAAAATTATTACGCATATAAGGGGTTTACCTCCTCGTTATACCTCACTCTTTACGCTAAAGTATTTTTAGTAATTTCAACTATTTATTCTACGACCTTTGTGATTCAGAGGTCATTCTTAAGGAATTAGGACAAAATTTAAGCTTTAGGGTAAAGAGCGAGGTACCGAAGAGGGTTGAACCCCCTCATGCACGCAATAAAAACATACGAATAAAGAAGCTCGTTACGTAAATTAATTCGTAAGTAACGTATATTTTTTACCAATGAAAACATTTGTAAAATATTAAAAGTAGTAGTTGCTCTTTTAAGTAATCAAAAAATTGGAGGGCAACTAGGCCTCCTCCCTCGCTCCTTTTTTCTCAAAATCTTCCGATAAATTGCAATTAATTAGTATGCAAATTTTGTTTTAATTATTTATGTGCGGAGAGCCAAGATCAAAACATGTATTAATTCAAAAACGTCCAGAAATTAAATAAAAAAAACAAGTTTTTTAAATGAAAGTAAGGAGCAACATTAAAACTTAAAACGAACAGAAATTACTCCGTATATGAAAGGGGCCTTTCCTCCTCAACGCCCCGCTCTTTACGCTAAAGTTTCTTACTGTTTTAAAAATAGAGTTAAGAGAAAGAGTCAAACTTTAGCGTAAAGAGCGGGGCGTAAAGGAGGAAAAGCCCCTTTCATATACGGAGTATTTTCTGTTCGTTATAAGTTTTAATGTTGCTCCTTACTTTCATTTAAAAAACTTGTTTTTTTATTTAATTTTTAATAAGAAAGACCTCAATCTCTAGCTATACAATTTTTGATTGTAGCGCGTGCCAAATCAGAGAAATAAACCAGGGCAAAAAATAGGCAAAAAAAACCTAGAAACAGATAGTAAAAGCTTAAAAAGGTTTAGCTTTTCTTTGAAGGTGTAACTGTCTTTTGGAATCAACAGATTGTCGGAATCAAATGTAACTAACTAACTATTTTTGATTTTTTTTTGTTCGCCTTTTAAAGTGACAATACTAACAGAATTTTAATACTTTACTAAAAAACTAAATACTTTGATACAACTAAGTACACTCTTCAAAAATTACGATGTTCAGGTATGAGTATACCTCAGATTGATCCGAGAGAGAGCAAATTTTTCATTTGTTTGTGATGCTCTTGGTATTTCAAAGACTGGAATTCTTGACAAGCACAAAGAACACCATTTTTTAAACATTTTCTATCTTAACCCAACTTTTCAATAAAAGTACATGATTATTCAGGCGCCAATTAGGTGATCTTTAACTTTTTAATTATAAATTATTTATTTCTTTTGTCCCATCTTCAGGTCTGTTCGATATCTCTCAACTCAGAAAAAACAAATCCGACTCCTAAGAAAGTGTCTATCGATCACTCTCAGGAATCTGCGCGAAAAGGTCTCGAAATGTGTTTCTACCGGGAAAATAATTTTTCAAATAGCCGTTTAAAAAATATGATTTCTTGGATTGTGAATTAGATTTCAGCTTGTAAGTTGTTTATGTTTTAATTGTGTTTGTTGTAAAGGTCAGCTGTTTACAATTGAAACGTAATCGTTTAAATTAAAGTTATATGTGAAACAAATTGTCAGCAGCTTGGCTGGCTTCTGCCGAAATCTAGCATCTACATTTTTGAGATTTCGAGAAATTATAAGATATGTAGATAGAAATGCAAAATCTCATCAATACATTTTCCAAAGTCAGCTTAACATACAGAATAACTTTTTTTGGCCCTTTTTGAAAATGCAGAGACTAGGTTTTACCAGAGGCTTTTGGTGGTAAAGAACTGAACACTTTTTTTTCCTGCATTCACGGCAATAAAGTCTTTGGGGGGGGGGAGTATTGGATGTTTGATGTTGGATATTTTTTTTTATTATTATTAATAAATCTCAGTCTTTACCTTATCTCACTCAACAACCATAACCTATTACATATTCATAGTTTCATTTCTTAGAATAATCTTTGACTAAAATTAAAGAAAAACTGAGACTCCTAATAAAAATAATAAATAAATAAAATAAACTAAGTGGATTTTCAAATTTAGTTTGTCACCTTATCGGGTTTATTCCCCAAATGAAAATACTCGTATTTGTTCCTCATGTGTGTTGTCTTCATCACGACTTCAATCTGAAACTGGCAGCTCCGTTCTTAATTAACTAGAGAACAATTGTTTTTGTAATGAAATTAAAGATCGACAATAAAAATTAAAGCCAGCATAAATTATCCTGTATGTAAGACGGACTGCCCCTTCAACCCCCCAATATTCATAATATGGCGGCTTTTTTTCCAAACACTTATTTCAAGAACAATTTTTTTCACCACAGAAGCAATTGGAATGAGATAAAAGTGAGCAAATTCAAACTACTTCAGGAATAGAAGGACTAATTGACTTGGGTTTGGTTTAAACATTAGAATTCGCAAGTTTAAGGGTTTGAAATTCCAACAGGAAATAAACGTTTGCGATTACCAGCCTACTATATTTATTGTACCCAAATATACTTTCAGTATAGCACTATGGGATTTAAGTGTACAGAGCGGGGGCTGAGGGCAGCCCACCTTATCTGCGAACGAATTTTATCTTAAATTTTAATACTGCTCTTACTTGCCTTTGATTTTTTTTATTATTTCATTTTATTCAGTTTTAGTATCTTAATTAAACAAAAAAAAACAAGTTTTTTTAACTGAAAGTAAGGAGCGACATTAAAACTTAAAACGAACAGAAATTACTTCGTATATGAAAGAGGCTGCTTCCTCATCAAGCTCTTTACGCTAAAGTTTGACTCTGTCTCTCAATTCTTCTTTTTAAAACAGTAAAAAACTTTAGCGTAAAGAGCGGGGCGTTGATGAGGAAGCAGCCCCTGAGGAGGCGAGCCCCTCAAATGGGTAATAATTTCTGTTTGTTTTAAGTTTTAATGCTGTTCCTTACTTCCAGCTGAAAGAACTTTTTCATATTTATTTTTTCATTGTGTTTTTAAATAATGCTAGTAAATTCTGCGCTCCCTTCATGGAGATTTTCTTCCCCCATGACAAATTATCGATGGAAAGTTCCCCCAGCATATCCCCCTCTTCTCAACCCCTCCCCCAACCAAAAAAATCCTCCTGAAAACGCCTGTACACTTCCCAATAACCATTACTATATGTAAGCATTGGTCAAAGTTTGTAACTTGTTGCCCCTCCCATGGGGACTGTGGGGGAGTAAGTCGTCCCCAAAGACATAGTTATAAGGTTTTTCGACTACGCTGAATTAAATGGCTATCTCAGAATTTTGATCCGTTGACTTTGGTAAAATAATTAGCGTGGGAGGGGGCCTAGATGCTCTCCAGTTTTTTTGGTCACTTAAAAAGGGCACTAGAACTTTTCATTTCCGTTAGAATGAGCCCTCTTGCAACATTCTAGGACAACTGGATCGATACGATCACCCCTGGGAAAAAAAAACAAACAAAAAAACAAATAACAAATAAACACGCATCCGTGATCTGCCTTCTGGCAAAAAATACAAAATTCCACATTTTTGTAGATAGGAGCTTGAAACTTCTACAGTAGGGTTCTCTGATACGCTTAATCTAATGGTGTGATTTTCGTTAAGATTCTATGACTTCTAGGGGGTGTTTCCCCCTATTTTCTAAAATAACACAAATTTTCTCAGGCTCGTAACTTTTGATGGGTAAGACTAAAATTGATGAAACTTATATATTTAAAATCAGCATTAAAATGCGATTCTTTTGATGTAGGTATTGGTATCAAAATTCAATTTTTTAGAGTTTTGGTTACTATTGAGCCGGGTCGCTCCTTACTACAGTTCGTTACCACGAACTGTTTGACAACGGATAAAAGACTAATAAAAGGGGCTTAAGAACCCTCAACTACCACTTTTTATATTAAAGTTGAACTTTTGCCTGATGGTGTTTCCAGAAAAGGGTGTATTTGATTTTCAAAATACGCTGGATCGCTCGTAAATGAACAATCGTTTTCACAGTAGGATGTCACATTCCATCTTATATTCATTTAATTCACATATTTCTCTGTAACAAACTATTAGTAAGAAACTATTCGGCCCAACAGTAACCAAGCCTCTAAAAAAAGGAATTTTGATAACAATTAATACATCAAAAAATTTGGTTTCTTATGTGGATTCCAAATACATAGGATTCATTAAGTTTAATATAACTTATCAAAAGCTTAGAAAGTATACGCAACTTGTTTTGGGGGAATTTTCTGCTAGGGGATTTTTCACAAGGAGAATTTTCAACGGGAAACGAATTTTCTAAGGACAGTTTACCGAAGGAAATTTTACACGGGAAGAGGAGGAGATTTCCCGCCATGGTTTGAAAAACGGTCAGAAATCAAATAATCGAAAATAATAGAAAGTTTTTCAACTGGGAATGAGGAGCAGCACTAGAATTTAAAACAAACAGCTATTATATTTCGTATATGAGTGGGGCTGTCCCTTCTTCGACCATCGCTTTTTACGTAAAGTTTGACTTTCTGTCACAGTTCCTTTAGAAAGACTGCTCAAATACAAGGGCCGTTGAAATTTCAATGACAAGTATTTTTAAATGAATTAAAGACTTCAACGTAAAGAGTGAGTACTGAGGAAACGGAAGCCCCTTCCCCCTATATACATAACAATTTCTGTCCTATTCAAACTATAATGTTGCTCCTTAGTTCCAGTGGAAAAATCTAGTTTTTTCTATGTAATCCAAGCACCGAGAGTCGAGAGGTTAAATCTATCCTTTAGTCAACAGAATGTTCACCAAATTTAGCTGAGTAACATCTTATTTAAAAATATAAGAGCCAAGCCTTATACTCCTTTTGAAGGCCTTTGGTACCCTCCTTCTTACATAAAAAATATCCATATCTAGTAAAATCCAGTTCATCAGCATTACGAATAATTAATACATCTAAAAACGGAAGTTTATTTTCAATTTCAACTTCTAGGGTGAACTGCAAATTTCGGTCATAAGTGTTAAGATGATCTAAGAAGCCCCGAAGCTCAGCTTCCCCATAATTCCAAAGTGAAATTACGTCATCCATGTAACGACTCCAATATACATGTTTTAAAAAATAAGAATTCAATGCCCAATTCTCAAGATTCTCGACGTAAATATTTGCTAGTAGCCCGGATAAAGGTGCTCCCATTATTCATGATTCTTAGATCATCTTAACACTTATGATCGAAATTTGCAGTTCACCCTAGAAGTTGAAATTGAAAATAAACTTCCGTTTTTAGATGTATTAATTATTCGTAATGCTGATGACCTGGATTTTACTATATATCGAAACCCAACACAAAACAATAAATATCTTCACTTTAATTCAAATCACCCCCCACAAGTTAAAAGAGCAGTTGTAACTTGATAAAGGTGCTCCCATTATTCATGATTCTTAGATCATCTTAACACTTATGACCGAAATTTGCAGTTCACCCTAGAAGTTGAAATTGAAAATAAACTTCCGTTTTTAGATGTATTAATTATTCGTAATGTTGATGACCTGGATTTTACTATATATCGAAAGCCAACACAAAGCAATAGATATCTTCACTTTAATTCAAATCACCCCCCCCACAAGTTAAAAGAGCAGTTGTAACTTCCCTCATTGATCGTGCCCTGAATATTTGCTCCAATTCACATATAAATGCAAAAATAAACTTTATCAGAGATATTCTTTTTGGTAATGGATACCCCATTCCTTTTGTCAATAAAATAATTAACCGTAGAATGAAAAGACATTCTTGTAAAATCGAAGAAGATACTTCACAATGTAAGGCTACTGATAAGCCCTCAAATATTGTTTATCTTCCGTATATCCGAAAGATCACAACAAAATTAAAAAATATTTGCACAAAAAATAATCTGTACGTAGTTTTTACTAATAATTTTAAAATCATCAATTTCTTAAGCTCGGGTAAAGATAAGACCCCAGTTACTCGCCAAAGAGGGGTCTATCAAATACCATGTGATTGCGGAAAATACTATGTCGGCAGGACCCATCAGAATCTAGACAAACGGTTACAACAGCATAAAAATGACATAGACAAGGCCTTAATTTCAAATAGTTCCAACAACTCCTTTGATTCTGCTTTAGGTTGGCATATACTTAATAATCCGTCCCACATGATACTTTTTGAAAACTCTTCACTCATTAGTAATGATTTGGGAATAAAAAAGGTGGTTCGAGAATGAATCGAAATTAGTCTCAAAATAAATAATAATATTTCTTTGAACAGGGACTTGGGGCAATACTCACTAAATTCTTTATACTCAAATTTAATCAAAAATGATCTAACAAAATATTTTACTAAACCGATTTATAATAGTACTGAACCAACTACGAAAAGGCCTTTGAGACAGGCTGCTAAACAAGCAAGATTAGCTTTAAGAAATTGCATCTAATCATTTTATTCTCTTCAGTTTGAATGAGCTTATATTCTCATTTCATTCTTTTCGCCAGTCCTGGTTGAACTTCGTTTAAGTAAGGATGCTAGGGCTATTATTAAAAAAAGTTTTAAAAAGTGTTTTTAATTATTCAGTTTTAATCCTCACAAGTTCTATATATATATATATATATATATATATATATATATATATATATATATATATATAGCCTATATATATATATATATATATATATATATATATATATATATATATATATATATATATATATATATATATATATATATATATAGTTTCTCTCTTATTCTTGTATTGTGCTGAAGACGGCCCTTGGACATAGGGCCGAAATATCTACAGAAATAACTTCCGCTGTCTTGAAATTTTCCCTATTGTCTCTACGTTGTATTTGTTTGTTATGCAAAGGCAGTGTGGTCTTCGTCGCTATTTAAGAGCTCCAAACTAGAGCAACTAGAACCCCCCCCCCCCCTCCATGCGTTCTTACCTAAAACCAATGAAATACAAATTTTAGGATAGACATTTTGTTGAAAATAGTTCAGACATCGAACAACAAAAGCCTCTGGGGTTAGCACAAACACCTAGAGCCGGAAGGCAAGTGTTTAAGTTATACCCTTGGGACATATATGAATAGTGGTGGGTAAAAAGGTCCAGAAGGAACAATCGCTCAGGGCATTTTGACCTCGTTTACATAAGCCAGGAGGAATATAATTAGCATAACCGGTTTACCTGACCACCGGATCCAGTCAAGAACCCTCCCTAGGAACCAGATTACCCGATTCTCTCGCTACAAGATCTCATTTGTATACTTCCATGAGTTGTTCATTTGCATACTTACATGAGTACTTAATATTTTTTAAACCCATGATAAATCTATGAATAAATTTTATTCAGGTTGAATGAAACCGGTTTACATTTGTATATGTTTCCTATACTGAGTGAATATAAAACGGGATTTTAAATGTATTATATTAAGAGGTGCCGAGAATAGAATTTTTTCATTTTTATTCCATGAATAAATTTTTATTCCAGTTGAATGAAACTGGTTACAGTATCATAAGTTTCCTTTACTAAGCGAATCTGACACGAATTTTAAATGTATTATATTAACAAGTACCAAGAATAAAATTTCAATATCATTTAAATAAACAAAAAAATATAAAAAAAAGTTGAAAAATTTTCATGTTCCAAAGAAAACGAAGTCTAAAAAAAATCACTACAAACAATACTTTTCCTATAGGAAAAATCACGACTAGCATATTTATATCATCTTTATTTCGTATTTCAAAGATATAGCAAGTGAATATTTTTTGTTATTGGCTTAAAAAAAGCATTTCGTGGTATTATATTTAAATGTGTACTTTTGTTTTACCACTAGTAGTTGTTCCATCATTAAAAAACTTGTTTTTGTCAGCATTCTACACAAAGATAACCGTATCATTTACACACACCTTTTTGGAATATTTCATCTCCACTTTTTTATGAATATGATGGATGGGTTTATTCTTCCAATGCAAAATTATTACTTATCAAAACATACAATGAACCATCTACTGTCGACGTCCGACCGTAGAGTACCAAGGGCTTGGCCATATAGAATATTGGAAACATAAAAATGTAATTCAGTGAAGTGTTCTTATTGAAATAATGACACATACAGTATTACATATTTACATACAAAATTCACATTGCATTACGTAGTACTCCATAAGCTTTTTTCGTATTCAAACATGCTACAATTCACATTCTGGTGATAACAGTCATTTTCTACGTGTTCCACAACCAAAATTTGGTTCAATAATATTAAACACGTCAGGTCCTCACATGAATTTTGTGTCTGGTGCAGTAGTCTTTATTTTATCATAGGATTCTTGCCACACGCTATAGCAATAGTAGTTGTTTTTCGGATTTTCTAAGAACATTTTACTGCAATTTTGAATTATTATCGTAAAAAGTGCGGTTTTGCCAGACACTGATGGCCCGCAAAGAAATGAGCCGAAAGAAATTTTCAATTAATGCATATTACTCTTATCTCTGTCAAAATACAATTAACGGAAAGTAACCCCAATCTGTTGAATAAATATTTATTCCCTATGCTCAAAAATACAAAAAATAATTTCTTTTTGTTTTTAATGAGATTAAATGTGCTAAAAAAAAAAAAAAAAATTAGAACAACATATTTACATAAAATAAGCACTAGGAGAAAAACACCATATTCATATGAAATAAGCATTGGGAAAAAAGCAATATATTGACAGAAATAGGCACTTGGGAAAGACTCCCCCACCTCCCCAGGGTGGGGGGTGGCCACTATGGTGGCAGAAGACCCAGGAGCGCAGCGGTGGCCACTAGGGCGGCCGAAGGCTAGAGGTTACGGAGGTCCAGCCTGGAGATGCAGTGGTGGTAACAAAAATGATAGCATTTTATTGGACACTCTTATTTAAAATATATCAAAAACAATTCTTCCTTGCGTAAACACGGAACAAACATAGGAAAACACTACATAGAATAAAAATACTGCTGAGATGGGGAAAACAGACCCTCCTCCAGCTTATGATTAAATTTTCTCCGGACCGATAGGGTGTCCGTACTGTAGACTTTCATTCTGGTCCAAGTTAGTTGACTTCCATAGGGTAGTACCTATACACCGGCAGCGCGCACATAGACCTCGTCCGGTATGACTGGCATGGCATTTTTCTCTGTTCTAACCATGTATTTATTTTAATTTTACAGAGCGAATTGCCATGATCTTCGCTCTTGGAACTAAACTATTATCTACACAGTTTTTATAAGCACTCATGCTGAAATTCTCCTTCACACAGTGTGTAGACATCCCCTTACAGACTTTTTGATTTCCAAATTGTCAGTTTGCACGCATTACACCTTCGGACCTGCAAGAAAACTGTGAGAAATCACGTCGCTCCCCGTCTCAAATGTTAAAAATAATAGTATTTTTGGGGCCTGGTGCTTTACTAGCTCCGGATAATGGACCCGTTCCAATTTATGTAGTCAATTCGAGAAATAATTTTTCCAAATCGCCCATCACATCCTGTTTTAACTTTTAACAGGAGTAAATCAGTGCAACAGGAGTAATACCACGGCCACTGGAGCTAATACACATTGTAATAAAATTCCAACACGAGTTTCTTTGATGTTTCATAAATAGAACTGCCAGCGACAGAGTTTTTTTATTTAAGATTCAGTTTCTTTTTTTTCCGATTTAAAAGGGCCTATTTAGAGCCTGTGATCGTGAACGATGTAAATTTTGAATCGCCATGATTCGAGCACATTTTTTTGGTTCGGTTACAACGTCAGGACGACTCCTACGGTGCAAACTCTCGCGTATCTTAACAAAGACTGAATTTAAAATGTTTAAAAATCTCCTTTTCAACCTTCGTTTTTGCTTTAGAACGTTTACCCTTAAAGGTGTCAATAAATGTATTCATGTAAGGCTTTTGGTCGAATTGGAGGATTCTGTGTATCTTTGTGATCCTGAAACCATTGGCTAGAATCAATCGCAAAAGAAGGTGGTGTCTAACAATATTCTGTTTCGGATTAAGGTTGGGAATAAGCTTTTATTGAAGGTGTCCCGGGGATACCTCCATTCTCCACCAAAGAAATATTATAATGACTCAGTAAGAGTTTAGACAGCGGTCTGTTTATGTGTGGGAAAAAATCCTTTATCTTGTCATGAAGTTCACTGGTATTTCACCATCAATTAAAAAAAAAAAAACATCCTTAGGGTCTATTCCCCTCAACAGTGGCAATATCGGGAAAACTTGGATCACAATGATTTATCCAGTCATTAGTAATTCCCACAAGACAAAGAGCTGTGAGACACGATGAAAGGAGTTCATAACTCAAAACCTGCGTCTGAATTTTCTCCGGTTCGTCGTCTAGTCGGGCCAATTTCCATCATACGATCCCCATGAAAATAAAACCCTCCCCGCAAGAATCTCTCTACAAATAAGTGCTGATCCATGTCGGTAATCAGACTTATTTTCTCTTTACTGATTTTAAGGATTAAATCCATCAAATATTAAGGAGTTAAAAAACTGGTAATTTCCCACTACCCTCAGCAAATTTTCCCTTGCAAATCCAGCACATTTTCTTATCTTTAATAGCCAAGTCGTCCTCCGGTGATTCTTTCGCGATTCTTTTTATCAGCAAAAAAATGGGTTACCCATGGGGGCACCTTTATCCGGGCTACTGGCAAATATTTATGTCGAGAACCTTGAAAATTGGGCATTAAATTCTTATTTTTTTAAACACGTCTATTGGGGTCGTTATATGGATGACGTAATTTCACTTTGGAATTATGGGGAAGCTGAACTTCGGGGCTTCTTGGATCATATTAACACTTGTGACCAAAATTTTCAGTTCACCCTAGAAGTTAAAATTGAAAATAAACTAACGTTTTTAGATGTGTTAATTATTCGTATTGCTGATAAACTGGATTTTACTATCTATTGAAATCCAACACAAAACAATAGACATCTTCACTTTAATTCAAAGCACCCCCCACAAGTTAAAAGAGCAGTTGTAACTTCCCTCATTGATCGTGCCCGGAATATTTGCTCCGATTCGTATATAAATGCACAAATAAACTTTATCAGAGATATTCTTTTTGGTAATGGATACCCTATTCCTTTTGTCAATAAAATAATTAACTGTAGAATAAAAAGACATTCTTATAAAATCGAAGAAGATATTTCACAATGTGAGGCTACTGATAAGCCCTCAACCATTGTCTATCTTCCGTATGTACCAAAAATCACAACATAATTAAAAAAAAGTGCACAAAAAATAATCTGTTCGTAATTTTTACTAATAATTTTAAAATCATTAATTTCTTAAATTCCGGTAAAGATAAGACCCCAGTTACTCGCCAAAGAGGGGTCTATCAAATACCCTGTGATTGTGGAAATTACTATGTCGGATGGACCCATCAGAATCTAGAAAAATGGTTACAACAACAACAAAAAAGACATAGACAACGCATTAATTTCAAATAGTTCCAACAGCTCCTTTGATTCTGCTTTAGGTTGGCATATATTTAATAATCCGTCCCACACGATACTTTTTGAAAAATCTTCACTCATCAGTAGTGATTTGGGAATAAAACAGGTGGTTCGAGAATCAATCGAAATTAATCTCAAAATAAATAATAATATTTCTTTGAACAGGGACTTAGGGGAATACTCACTAAATTCTTTATACTCAAATTTAATTAAAAATGATCCAACAAAATATTTTACTAAACCGATTTATAATAGTATTGAACCAGCTAGGAAAAGGCCTTTGAGACAGGCTGTTAAAAAAGCAAGGTTGGCTCTGAGAAATTGCATTTAATCACTTTGTTCTCTTTAGTTTGAATGAATTTATATTCTCACTTCATTCTTTTTGTCAGTCCTGGTTGAATTTTGTTGAAGTAAGGATGCTAGGGCTGTTTTTAAAAAAAAGTTTTTAAATAACATTATTTAGTTTTAATTCTCCCAATTTAATGTAAGTTCATTTTACATATTTTTTCTCTTGTTCTCATGTTGTGCTGAAGACGGCCGTTGGACATAGGGCCGAAATATTCACAGAACTGAATTCCACTGTCTTGAAAAGATTTTCCCTATTGTTTCTACTTTGTATTTGTTTGCTTCTTCCCTTGACTTAAATCCCGACTAATATTTGTAATTGGAAAAAATGTCCAATTGAATCAGATTCACTAGCAGGCTCGTAAAGAAGCCATACCCACCGATTCAACGTTTCGATGGACGGAGCCACCACTGGACATATTACACCCATTTTATCTTCACATTTCTCCTCTTAAAACTCCGTATCATACTGTAACACCAACATTTAAATTCTCGTTGGCCATCTAAAACATATCCAGCCTTTACATTTTACAGGATATCGTCCATTTAAATAGTTAAAATCCACTTTATGAAATTCTGCTCTCTAACTAGGCGCATTAACTGCCAATTCGTCCAAATATGTCTTACTAGCATCTTTATGCAGGGCTCTATGGGCTGCAATACGTAATTGAAGCACTCAAGCCCCCTTTTTTAACGAATTTGAAATACATCTCTACAACCCTTTTAACCTGCATTATGTTTTGAAAAATTAGCCTCCCGCTCCCAACACTTAAAACATATTCCTTTTGAAATGTACTTACATTTATGTCTAAGCTTTCAATAAGCAAAACTACAGATCCTATCCCTTTTTTATGGTTGTCTACTTTAGTTAAAATACCAACCACACACTCCAAAATACACACTCAAAATTATTCAGGTCTGGATATTGTGGCCGCATATAATGTGGACATCTCACCCGAATTTTCATTTAAATAAAAAAAATGTTTGGTGGATGCTTGAATACAATCCCTACCTCTCCCTCCTGAATCTGTCTATCAAGAAGGGCTCAAATCTTGCCTTTATAGGAATGTAATTTTCTGTAGGATCTGAAAAGATACTAACACGAATAAGTGAGTTAAAGAGGTCACTAAACTCAGCACTGAAGATATAAACATTGCACAAGGCATAGTTACACAGATAAAACTGAGGCAATATAGGGGAAGAACCACTACCACTTTGTTCTTTTCCCCTGGTCTCTCTCCTCAAGGTCACCTGTGAGTGCTGAGAGGAGGATTACATGGGAGGTTGGCCTCTCCCCGGTCTGCTGGCACTTTCTCGAGCACAATGGGCGATAGTTAGTCTTCTACCTATTCGTAGTCCTTGTCGAGCCCAAGATCAGCTATGAGACTATCTAGATCGAAATTTGGGGAAGCTACACAATTTGAATTTACCCCTCCAATAAATAGATTTAATACTTCCTTTCACTTTCTTCAGGGGCCTGTTCTGTCTCCATTAATGATTCAATGTCATCTTAAATAGCGACGAAGACTACACTGCCTTTCCATATTAAAAAAAAAACTTAGAAATAATGGTAAATTTTTTTTAAGATAGTGGAATCAAATTCAGTGGATGTTTTGAAAACTTGTATTTAATTGTTTTCGTTCTGTTTATTTTGAATGAATTTATCGTCTCACATCATTTTATTAATAATTCCTGGTTGATCTTCGTTGAAGTAAGGATGCTATGGCTGTTTAAAAATAAATATTTTAGTTTTAATTTTCACATTTTAATGTTGGACATAGTGCCAAAATATCCCCTGAATGGAATTCCACTTTTTTTTTAAAAACAATTCTATTGTTTCCACGTTGTTATTGTTTAGTGTCATCGTAGAGATTGTAGGTCCCTTGAGTTGGCGATAATGCCGGTAGGTAAACCTAAAAATAATAAACACTTTTTTTTTGAAACTGTTATGATTTTAACCTGTAAAAGAATGTGTTATTAGCCTATTAAAGAATATTTTATTGTTATTGAGAAATCCTCTCCCAGCATCGTCGAATAAGATTAATAACAGTTCCCGGCTATTAACACGAAAACAAAACTTATGATAATATTTTGAGGCCAGGTCCTCTTCCTAGTACTATTCAAGAGTGACAAGAGTGAAAAAAGATGGAAAGTCTTGAACTCCCCCTTCTTTTGGTATCTTTGAGTATTAAAAAACTATGATTTCACTTACGGGGGTAATAAATTTGCGTGGTTGTTCTCACGCCCTTACCATACCATTCCTGCAATAAATTGTTGACCAATTCTGGTTCGTTTTCAGCCAGCTCTGCTGGCATTTCAGTGGGAACCTGAAAGAAGAATAAAAATTTATTTTCTTTTTCAAACAAGTATGATAATAACCTGAAAGGGAATGTACTATTAAGCTAAGGCTCAAGACTCAAAGTCACCAGACGCTACACTGAGAGTGTTGCCAAGTCCGTATTCAGAGGAAGTGTTAGGAGTCTTAAGCCCTCCCCCTAAAGAAAAAGCTCTGTTCGATTCATAAAAAACGTAGTAAAAATAGATAAAAACACATTTTTGATAGGTCTTTTAAAGTTTTCTGTACCCCAACCCCCCTTGGTCCCCCCGAACAAAAATTGGATACGCTACTGAGTGTCACTAATAGTTTTTACTCTTTATCATAACATAGTTAATCGCCCAAGGTCCAACTCTCGTAAATTTCCATTTTCTTTGGTATTAACGTTAAAGAAACCCAATGTGGATGATGAACTACATTGCCTTCTGCAGCACTAAAACATGTTGACTTAGCCTCTGAACTGTTAACATTAGTAAACTAAAAGAAATCTTTGCTTTAATCTAGGTTTTCCTCCTTACCGAGGGTGTTTTTTTTTAATTTTTCAAAATAAACGAGCTATCTCAGACTCACAGTTTTCTATAGGATGATGATAAATTTTGATTAAACATAATGAATTTTACACTTCTTGAATCATCATAACAATCTGATTAGGGCAAGTTAAATAAATAATCCTCAATTTTGTAGGAGTACAGCTGAAATTTCTCTATTATTTATAATTAATCAACAATTTTGGTCTTCAAGGATTATTATAGATCAAAATCCAGTAAGCACAAAGTACGCCAAAGTCAGTTGAAAAAAATCATGCCAGGTTGAGGAGTTATTCGACTTTTAGCTGGTGAAAGAATTCTGCCTTATATACCCCCTTCTTTTAAATATTTTAAAATACCTGCTAAGTATGCAACAGTTTATGGTTAAACAAGATTCCCAATTGCTACATTACGCTGGTGACTCTTCGATTTGATACTAGCACCAGACTTCACCCTTACACATAGCACGTACATTCATTTTTTATAATTCAAAATACTGTAGATTTTAATTCACAATTAAAGGTCCAATTTTGCAAAATAAATATAATTATAATTCTAGAATTATATTATAATTATAATTCTCTTCTCTAAATATATAATTATTTTCTAGGTAAAACATGCTCTCCCAACGTTATACTAGATTGCTGAAGTCAAGTTTCGTGATCTTATGTGGACTTACAGTCATCATAGGAGCAGCATTATACTTAAAAAACAACTCCCTAAGAATATCACAAAATGGCGGTTTCAGATTCGATTTAATAGACAATGTTACAGGAGCTAATACTGTTATAGTGCCTAATTTTATACATTACATAAGATGGAATATAGCTACTATTACTTTTGTCGATTATGTATGTATTCGCAGCGCTTTCTTAAATCATAGACCTGACTTTATTTATATGCACACAAATCTAAAGAATTTCAGTGGAGACTTTTGGGAAAAGCTATTAGAAGATCCAGATTTCAAAAAGACAGTTGTTATTAAATATTTAGATATACCTAGTGAAATTTATGGCCAACCTTTAAGTAAAGCATGGAGACTTTACCACGGATCTGATATCGCGCGAATGGAAATACTAAAGAAATATGGAGGGATATACCTAGACAATGATGTGTATGTAGTGAGGCCTCTGAGAAAGTATCTAAAATATGAAATGACTTTAGGATGGGACGATGAACAATTCTTAGGGAATCAAGTGCTAATTTCCCATCCTAACGCTAGATTTATCGATGCTTATCTAGGGACATACAAGATTTATAAATCTAACTTATGGTATTATAATGCTGGTGAACGTCCAACGGTCGAAGTGCTATATAAAAACCCTGAGCTAGTGCACAGAGTAAGGTTACAATTTGGGGTTCACAATTTGGCCCATCATCTCTATAATATTTATTGGAGTGAATGGAGGAAGCAGGATTGTATTCATTTATTGATCAACCATAGGAGCTATTTGGACAAGTTTTATAAAGACATTCCTGTTTTTAATGAAGTGAATATTTATAGCTACAATAAAACATTTGGTGAAATGGCTAGAAGTGTTATTTGATTCTTGCTTCAAAAGTTTCTCCATTAAAATCATTTTCTTGCTTTTAATTTTAAGGACATAGTAAAGGTAATACTCACAAAGATAAGCTTTATAGCAGAAACACTTCAAAGGTTTTTTTTTCAAAATCTTAGTATTACTTTCATCTCTAAGGTGTTCTTTATCTTTTTTTAAGAGTGTCGATTATAAGATGTTTTTAGCAAAATTTTTGGAAGTTGAGCATCAAACCCATATATTTTTCGATGTTCATGCATATTAAGGGTAACAAAATTATACCTTACTGGGGAATTGACGCCCCTAAATGGGGTTAAGTGGGCCAACCTCGACTTGTAAATGGAATTGAACAATGAAAATTTTTTAATTAATCTATAAAAAAAAGTGCATATTTGAAACAAAATGGAAAACGGAGTAGGTTTCATCTATAAAAGGTTTTATGAAGTAGCGATATCATATCAAGTAGCTTCGTATATATATTAAAACTCAACAGAAAATTGACTTAAATACAAATAAAAGGTAAAAACAAAAGTTAAAAATTAGTCAGGATTAAAAAAAAAATTGATGAGTTATTTAGTTTACAGTCCCTTGAATTTTCAGGGTCAGAAAACTAGCAACCTACTTCCTTGAACATTAGATCCCGAAGCAAAATACTGCATCTGGTTTTACTGAAAACTTAGTAAGTACAAATTACACTCTGAGAGTTATAGAGGATACTGACGGGTGGCAATAAGAAAACAAATTCAAGGTGATTTTCATGTTCCCTAAGTCTGCTTGCATTTGTGCTAAAATTAGTTTCTTCATTCATACTTTTTTTTATTCTTTAAAAACTTGACATCTTATATAAGCTAATTTCTACTCGCTTCAAGTTTTTAAGTCGCTTAAGTTTTTATTGAAAAACTATTTTTTTTTCATCACTTTTCTGTAAAGATGACTGAGTAAGTTAAAACTAGTAGAGTTCTTTACTTACGTCGATTCTAAAATCAGTCTCTAGTGGGTCTTCCATTGTAGAACATACAAAAAGACAACAAATCCACTAAAATTTTTGGAGCCGCTATGAGTTGAGCATTCAGATCATGTTTTAAATCTATGAGGTTCTAGTCCGTGTCATTTTACATTTGGGAAATCTGACGGGAAATCTGGTATACGAGACGCTATAGGGACAGTGGATTGAGCATCTTTGAGAATGAATGCAAGCTCAAACTACTAAGAATACATATTGAATCTAGCATATCCAGAATATTACAAAAATGTTCCTATCACCGTTAAGAAGAGCCGCTACAGTAGGTCAAGCTGAACGGAAATACTAAAAATAACACCCCCATCTAATTCTTCAAGTTGAACCACTGAGTTCCAGAAGAGACTGCTCGAACTTATTAGAAGATTTCATAAGATCAATCAAAAAATGCAGCCGAGGTATCTTTGCACAGTCTCTTGAAGGCAAATCCCACTTTCTGCAATAAAGAAGTTAAAAAGATCGTTCAGGCTGCCTATAGTGCAAAATTCTAATCTCTACCGTCAGTAACAGCAAGTAAGCAGTCGTGGAGCATAAATAGCTAAGATTTCACAGAGCGGGAGCAAATCAAGGTTAATGTTCCATTTTATCTGTAGATTATTTTTTCTGAGTGACGTTAAGGTTGTAAATAATTAGCAACAGTGAAATCGGAGGTATTTTTCTTCTTCCTTTTTTCGCAACACTATTAATACACAACACTATTAACAAAACAAATCGGGTCTATGCCAAATTTCGAGAAACGGCAAATGTGAAATACAGCCAAAATATACCATAATTAAATTTTCACAAACTCTAGGCGTGAATAGGGTAGGGGAACACGGAGCAGAACGGGGTACTAAGTTTAAAATGATTTTCATTAACTCGAAGGAGTCAATATAAAAGGCTACAACATTTCATAAAATTGTATTGTTGTAAACAAACTTTCACACTCATCTTTTAAAAAGTGAACACTATTATTATCTATTTAATTAAAATATATAAAAGCGTTAATTACCCCGTTCTGCCCCATATTTGGGGCAGAACGGGGTGGTATTTAAAAAAGTATATGTAAATAAGTCAAACTGTTATTTGTCTTTTTATCTATTTTGATTAAGTGAAAAAGCTATTTTAGACATACTGTTCCATCAAATTAATCAGATTAATTAATTAATATGAACTAAATTCATAGTTAAAAAATTAATTTAACTATTAATATAAAAGTTAAACTAAAATTTGGCTTTTTATTCATTTTCCTTAAGGCAACAAAACTAGTTTAAACGTATTCTTTCATCAAATTAATCTCATTCTGAACTACAAAAATTACATGCAAGAATAGCCTCATCGTCCTCGCTATCAATTCCTGCACAGGAATTGTCGGCTCATTTCTTACATATGGAATAGGCAACCCAAGCCTCAGTTGAATTTGAATAGAAATCACAGCAATATAAACATTCACAGTCGGAAAACTCGTCAGAATCACTGCCGTAAGTTTCAGGTTGTTTCTTTATCTTCTTGTTTGTTTTTTTTTGTTTTTGTTTTTTTGTTGGCACTAATTCACTCTTATTCAGATTTTCTCTCTCTCTCTTTTTTTTCTTAGAGTTTCTGTTTCGTTTTCTCTTTTAAAAGGTATCTTCGGTGCTCTTTCTGTCTTGGCAATCTCCTTTTTTTTTCACTTTTATAGCATCCTCTAACTCTTTTTTGTATGGTGAATCAGTTATAACTGCAGTCTTCCCCCTCCTTCGATTTGTCCTTTTTGTACTTTCTCTGACTTTTGGAATAAAAATTAAATTTACAGGTGAAACATTAAATGCAGTTGTAGAGTCATTCATGTTAGTTGTCATCCAAGAGCATCCAGGAGTAGCCCTCTCATCCATGTTAAATTGAACCTTTTTTGTTGGGGTGCCATTAACACCAACAACAGGGTTGCCAAAATCTTTTGGGACTAAAGTGTCAAATTCAGCAAAGAAGGGACACTTTTAGTGTCCTCCTAGAAAATTAGCCAACATACTTTAAAAGTTGACAAAAAAGGCTTTAAATGGTTTTCTCACAACTCCAGGTCCAGATATACATTCTTCTTATCCAAGCAAAAGCAAAGCGGTTCTTCAAATAAGTAAAATCCTACGTAAAACCTCAAATCGCCTAATATGTGAAGAAGAAAAAGAATTCAGTACAATTTCTCGGGTTCTCTTGAACCTTCGAATGTACTAATTATTCTTCTTCCGAAAACTCAGCAAAGTCCTGTTTTTATTATGGCGTTTTCTGGCACCTCCCGCTTTTTGGACGACGGTTTTCATTTTCGTCGTTTTTGGCAAAAAATTCGAAAGCGCAGTCTTATTTCTGTTAATTCTTAAGTAGTAGTAACTGCAGAAGATTCTGAAACATTTGTGCTGCTTTTGCGGTGTTACAGGAATGTAAAGAAAAGTTGGAGTACAAATAAGATGAATGAAAAAATGTGTTGTTTAGTTTTTACGTTTTCAGCCAAAATGTCTACTTTATACAGCGAGAAAACGAAAACGGCGATAAAACCTGTCTCCCCAGCCGTCTGAGTCAGAAAACGCCATAATGAAGACAGAGCTTAAAAGATTTGCGCCAGCAGATCACAGATACGATGTCTGTCCCTGCCGACACGGCTTAAATGCCCTCGTTCCCTTTTTTTCTTCAGTAGCATATCAGATCTTCTGCAAAATTGTGTCGACCATTTCCCGAAGACTGATATCAAAAAGCGAGTGAAACGCGCTTGGCTTAGGACGTGCTTCACATTCTTTTCACCTGGCTTTCACCAACACGTTTGGCAACGCTGCTCTCGCAAGAATACACAATCACAGCGTTATTTCATCCAAACATTAATGCATTCAGGAGATCGATTGACTAAGAGATCAAGCTTGATAAGGAGAGAAATAATGACAAGACAAATATCACTTGTTCTGTATAAGGCTACTTTATCCTACAAAAAACAAAAAAATGTCAAATTCTTTGCAAATAGTGACAAGACAAATATCACATGTGCTTAATCAAATGTTGAAAAAAAAGAAGAAAAAGCACAGAAAACCAACGAAAAAGGCTTTTTGGTGTCAAGAATAGCTATGGTTTTTTGAGGACCGTTTTTCTCTGCTTACTCTCTTTCTTCTGAGAAGAGGTCGACGGCGTCTGTAAAAGCAATGGAAAGGCTTATTTAATCAAAATCCTTTTCACCAAAAGCAGAATGGTGCACAACAAATGTCTAAGTAAATCCGAAATATTTTGCGCTAGGCCTTCGCTATCTTCGTGGCTCAAGATGGACCAAACCGAACAACCTAGACAGCATGAAGAGACTTTTATAAGGGAAAGACTGTGCTGGATTTCACATACAGTGCATTTCATGTTATGAAGGCTTACAAAAAGTGAGCAGATGCAGAATAAATCGGATTCCAATTCAGAAGCGTTATACAGAGGTCCAGCTGGGTTGGTTTCAATAATAGTCTTCTGTTTCTTCTCCAAACAGTCCACCGGGTTACAGCATATACAACAAAACATTTTTCACTGTCGCTCTTCCATCCTTTTATCACTTTAGGCAAAAAGCACATTTCGTTCATTAGTGCTTAGTACACTGGATGTGATGTTGAGTCTATGACAGTATTACATGATCTTGACAGTTACCAGATAATTTTCTGGTGGGTTAGACTATGCCCATATGGGACAGGGTCCACCCTCTTAAATGCATGTGAACCTAAACTGAATATTTACCAAAAGCCCAATGTCTTAACTCAAAAAATTAACTGAGGTTCATCCTCGTCCAAAAAATAGTTACGCAGTAACAAATCAGATCAGGATCAGATAGTTTGCTACCAGCTACTATCCAGGCCACACCTCTGCATACTCCTGTAGACTAGAAGTCATAAGACACCTTAAGCTTTTACTTACTAGAAGTTAAATTCTTGCTTCATTTTTTTTATAAGATTTTTTTTTCTAAACTCTCTTGAGCAAGTCACATGTTTTACCACGTTTGAATTTTCGCGCTTTTGAAAAAAAAAAGTAGTGCGGATCCGATAAAAAAAAAATCCCTAAGACGAAAACGAACCTGAAAAGCACAAAGCACAAATTAAAAGCAGTTGCAGCTAAGAAAAGACTGAAAATAAATACATATGGTACAGATTTTGAAAAAATGCCAAAAAGTGTCCTTTTTTCAAAAAGTGGCATTTTTTCATCCAATAGTGGCACGGTGTCACCCAGAGTGAAAAAGTGTCGAAAAAGCACTAAAAGTGTCCCTTTGGCAACCCTGACCAATAATAGGGCTAGAAACTATAACATCTTCACCCCTATCACTACAAGTGCGACGATTTTCTCATTTGTTCTTTCTCTGTCGTTGGATGTTCCTCAGTTGCCTTTTGGGTTGAAGCTCCAACTTGCTTGATTTCAGTAGTGTCAGCGGATAGTAAATCTGTATCAGAGAAACTGGCAGGGTTCGGTGGCCAAATTTCGGTGGCCTTAATAGTAGTATTCATAGAGACGCTTTGGATAAACACTGATCCGAAGAGCGTTGAAATTTGAAACAGCGTTACGATTTTCCCCGGGTTGCAAAGGATTCACTTTCAAAGCCTGTCAGTGTAGTGAAGGCTCAGACTTCATAGAATACACATAAAGCGGTCGTGACTTGTGAGAACAGTGCAGGGGTAAATACATCAATGAAACGCCATAATCCCTTGCGTAGTCTAAGAGTTTTAGGTTCTTGGTGTGGATGGAATATCCGCATAATATGAAAAGAACCGGAAAGTCCTTTGATGCCTTAGAAAATGCTTCAATTTTTTAAAACCATACTAAGAACAGCACAGCGGTCATCCATCCAGGGCTGTGAACCTCATCTCAACTTCCTGGAGGTAGTCCCAGCTCAAACTCCTCCTGCAATCTCTTCCTCGGAAAAATTAACATCAGGGACATGTATGATCCACTTGGAGACACGCAAATAAGGCAAGTTACGGTTTCCCCCCTTTCTGGAAAAGTTATTGCACCAACATGTCGTTTATCCTTACAAGCAATGCTTTTTGAATGGTAAATGTTTGGACTTTGGCTAGGCCTTAAGCTACTGCGTTTAACACTCTTTTTTTTAGTAAAGTATCTCAACTAAAATAAATCATATCTTAAAAATGCAGATCAGGGAGACTCATTGTATAAAGTCTTGTACAAGCCGAAATTTTGTAATAAAAATGTACTACTGATTTGGATTCACTTTTAAGTCTAAGATATTACTTCAGCAAAACCAAAGTACCCGGGAAAAGGCGGTGGTAAGAGGTTTGGCCCCTCTCTTTTGTTGCACGATTTTACCGTTAAGCCTTGTAAAGTACAAATTTCGCCTTTTTTTCAAAGAATATACATTATCCTATCTTATAGTTTAATTTTTATACAGCCCAATCTACATTTATTAGGTGCCTCTGCATTAAACAGAGGCAACACTATAGTGTTGCCTATAGTAAGGGCCATACGACACCAATGTCTTAACATTTATTTATTATTTCTTTTTCGCAGAGGCAATACGTATGAAAGGGGTCTTCGTATAAACTTCAAAGGGGGCTCTTTCTATTGGAAACCCAGAGTTCTAGTGCCCTTTTTGAGAGTCAAAAGTGATCAGAGGGAAACTAGCCCCCCCCCACGCCCTTTTCCATAAGCACATCCAATATCAATTTTAAATTTATTTAGATCATGTTCCAAAAACTCCGGGGTCGACACAGTTCACCTGGGCCCTAGGGCCGGCGTTGTAAGTGATGCCCTGGGGCATTTATGGTTGTTAGAGAAGGGATGCTTATATAAACTTTAGAGAGGGTTCATTTGATTGGTATTAAAAGATGTAGTTCTCTTTTTCAGAATCAAAAGAAATTGGAGGGCAATTAGCCCCCACCCACGCCCTATTTTGCCCAAATGCACTAGATAACAATTTTCAGATAGCTATTTTGTTAAAAATAGTTGAAGATCAGATAAAAAAAAATCCGATGTCGACACAAACACCAAGGGTCTGGGAGCAGGCGTTGTAAGTTATGTACTTAGGTTCTTATAGAAGGGATGATTTTACAAACTTGAGATAAGGCTCGCTTGATTGGAAATTAGAAGTTCTAGTTCACTTTTTAAGATTCAAAAATAATTGGAGGGCAGAAAAAAAACATGAATGAAACAAGGTTGGGTGTTCACTCAAGTTCTAGTCCACTTTTTATGATTCAAAAATAATCGGAGGGCAGCAAGCCCTTCACACCCTTTTTTCTCCAAATATATCCGAAAAAAGTTTTGAGGTAACTACTTTGTTAAAATTAGTTGAAAGATCATATAACAGAAACTCCTAGTCGGCACAACCTCCCAGGGCCTGGGGGCAAATATGGTTCTTATAGAAGGGATGCTCATTTGATAGGAATTTGAAAGTTGTGGTTCACTTTTCAAGAGTCAGAAGTGATCCGGGGGCAGCTGGCATCCGCCCCCCTAACCACTACCTTTTTCTCCCAAATAAATCGGATAAAAATTTTGAGATAGCTTTTTTGTTAAAAATAGTTCAAGGGTCAGATGACCCTCAGGCCCTGGTGCCGGGCGTTGTAAGTTATGCCCGGGGGCATGTAAAATTCTTATGGAAGGGATGCTCGCATAAACTTTAGAGTGGGCTCAGTTGATTGGAAATTGAAAGTTCGAGTTCACTTTGTCATAGTCAAAAGTGATCGGAGGGCAGCTAGCCCCCCTCCCTCAGAACTTATTCACCCAATGCATCAGATAATTTTTTTAAGATAAACTTTTTATTTCAAATAGTTCAAAGGTCAAATAACAAAAACTCCGGTATCGGCAGAGCCCCCCCCCCCCCGGGCCCTTGAACAGGCGTTGCAAGTTATGCCCTGTGGTAATATATGGTTCTTATGGAATGGATGCTCGTACAAATTTCAGAGAGGGCTCATTTGATCGGAAATTGAAAGTTGTAGTTTACTGTTTAAGAGTCAAGAGTAATTGGAGGACATCTAGCATCCCCCCACGGCCTTCCCCCCAAATGAATCAGACAAAATTTGGGATAGCCATTTTGTTAAAAATGGTTCAAGGGTCAGAAAACAAAATTTCCTGTGTCGACCAAACTTGCCAGGGTCCGGGGGCAGGCGTTGCAAGTAATGACCTGGGGTTATATATGGCTCTTATGGAAGGGCTGCTGGTATAAACTTAAGAGGGCCCATTTTTTGGAAATTAAAAGTTCTAATTTACCTTTTAAGAGTCAAAAAAATTTGAGATAAGTATTTTGTCAAAATTTTTTTAAAGGTCAGATAACAGAAATCCAGTATTGACATAACGCCCCAGAGCCCGAGGGCCGGTGTTGTAAGTTATCCCCTGAGGGGAAATATGGTTCTTATAGAAGGGATGCGCGTATATACTTCAGAGATTGGATTCGAAATTAAAAGTTCTAGTTCACTTTTTCAGAGTCGGGTTTTCAGAGTCTAGTTTACAAAGAGATAGGAGGGCAATTACCCCTTGCCCCCCTCCACGGCTTTATTTCCCCAAACACATCCGATAAAAATTTTCAGATTGCCATTTTGTTTAAAATAGTTTAAACAGCACATTTTAAAACTCCGGTGTCGACAAAACCACCCGGGAACAGGCTTTTTAAGTTATTCGCTGGGGATATATATGGTTCTTATACAAAGGATGCTCGCATGAGCTTCAAAGAGGGCTCATTTGATTGAAAATTCTACTTCACTTTTTAAGAGTCAAAACGGAGCAGGGGCAGTTAGCCTTCTCCCCCATGCCTGTTTTTTCCCAAATTTATTTATTTATTTTCTTTATTTCCCTCAAAAAATGAGGAGTACGCTACAATATAATATAAAGAAAAAACAACTGATAACACTTACAATCAAAACCTATCAAATATTGATCGAACACTTAAAAAAAAAAAAAAAACACTTGCTAAATAGATTAGCCTATAAATCATGACGAGCCAGAACTGTTACTAAAAAACGGAAATAAATTGTGGCCTAAAAGCCTAATTTTCGCCCTATCTTCAAATGTTTTATATTTTTTGTTTATACAGACTACAGGATCCTTCACATTAAGCTTTAAAACAATCTCAGTGTTACTAAAAGAAAGGGGGAAACCAAGTAAAAATTTACAGAATTTAAAATAAGCAACTTTAATGGGCGAAAGATCAGAAGGTCTGAAATTTCGGAAGAGGAGGGACGGGAACAATACGTGAGGCAGAGCAACAGCGCTATACATACGACCAAGGACGTCCCGACGGTAAAGACCCCGAAAACGAATTAAAAGACCAAATGCCTTGCGTAGTTTCATCTGAACATGTTGAACCAGGACTGGTTTAAAATCTCTTTCCGAAGCATTATAAGGTAATCCTAAATAAGTGACTATTGGCGACGACTGAAAAATAACACCATTGCCGCAATCGAGAGTCGCCCTGACATTATCCTCTAAACAATTTACAACAAAAAATTGACATTTTTCAAAACTGATAGAAAGGCCCAAACCTATTAAACAATTAATTAAAATATTAAAATTAGAAACAAGACTTTTGTTTACTTTTTAAGAGTCAAAGTAATCAGGTGGCAGCTAGCCCCCACCCCATTCCCTTTTTCCTTAAATGCATCAGAAAAAAAATTTGAGATACCCATTTTCTTAAAAATGGTTCAAGGGTCAGATAACAAAATTTCTTGTGTCGACACAACCCTCCAATGCCCCAGAGAAGGCATTGTAAGTTATACCCTGGCAGAAAACTATGGTTCTTATAGAATGGATGTTCATATGACTTCAGTGAGGGCTCTTTTTATGGGAAATTAAAAGTTATAGTTCCTAGAACTCCCCCTTCCCCAACACGCTTTTTTCCAAATGCATCAGATAAAAATTATGAGACAAACGTTTTGTTAGAAATAGTTCAAACGACAGATAACAAAACTATGCAACCACCCAGGGCACAGGGGCAGTAATTTGTAGCAATTTTTGGCAGCATTTAAGGAACTTATAGAAGGCATGCTCGTATAAACTTCAGAGATGGCTCATTTGACCGAGAATGGTAAATTCTAGTTCAAGTTGCGCCCTGGGGGTATATATGGTGCTTATGGAAGGGATGGTCGTATAAACTTCAGAGAGGGCTCATTGGTTTGGAAAGTGAAAATTCCCACTCACTTTTTAAGAGTGAAAAGGGCGAGGGAGCTAGCTACCCTCCGATCACTTTTGACTCTTATAAAGTGAACTATAACTTTTGATTTTCAATTAAAGGATTGAGGGCAGATAGCCTTCTCCCCCTACGCCCTTTTTTCCCAAATACATCTGATAAAAATTTGAAATAGAAATTTTGTCAAAAATAGTTCAAAGGTCAGATAACAAAAAAATTCTACTGTCGAAACAGCCACCAGTGCCCGGGGGCAGGCGTTGTAGGTTATGCTCATTTGATTGGGGCTCATTTGATTGAAAATTGAAAATTATAGTTCACTTTATAAGATTCAAAAGTGCTCGGAGGACAGCTAGCTTCACCCCCCCCCCTTTTCCCCAAATACATCAGATAAAAATTTTGAAATGGAAATTTTGTTAAAAATAGTTCAAAGATCAGGTAACAAAAAAAATCTACTGTCGAGACAGCCCCCAGTGCCCGGGGGCAGGCGTTGTAGGTTATGCTCATTTGATTGGGGCTCATTTGATTAAAAATTGAAAGTTATAGTTCACTTTATAAGAGTCAAAAGTGATCGGAGGGCAGCTAGCTTCACCCCCCCCCCCCTTTCCCCAAATACATCAGATAAAAACTTTGAAATATAAATTCTGTTAAAAATAGTTCGAAGATCCGATAAAAACAACTCTAGTATTGAGACGGCCCCCAGGGCCCGGGAGAAGGAGTTGTAAATTATGCCGTGGGGGCATAAATGGTTCTTACGGAAGGCTGGTCGTATAAATTTCAGAGAGGGCTCATTGGTTTGGAAACTGAAAATTCCAGTCTTTTTAAGAGTGAAAAGGGTGGGGGAGCTAGCTGCCCTCCGATCACTTTTGACTCTTATAAAGTGAACTATAGCTTTCAATTTTCAATTAAATAATCGAGGGCAGTTAACCTTCTCCCCTACACCCTTTTTTCCCAAATACATCAGATAAAAATTTGAGATAGGTCTTTTGTCAAAAACTATTCAAAGGTCAGATAACAAAAAAAAATCTACCGTCGAAAAAAGCCCCCAGTGCCCGGGGGCAGGCGTTGTAGGTTATGCTCATTTGATTGGGGCTCATTTTATTGAAAATTGAAAGTTATAGTTCACTTTATAATCAAAGGTGATAGTGGAGGAGAACATGTTCATAGGTAGCTTCAACCAGAGGAGGTTCATCGGAGAAAAGTGAGGAAAAAATGTTTTCCTCAAGCAGCGACATCGATCAAGGTTATATTGCGAGGACAAATTTGGTGTCAACTTAAAAACTCTCTTCCAAAGTTGTTGGGAGTCATTTCTTATCTCACGCGTTGCTGTTTCAATTTGTCTATTTTTCTATTGGTAAAGAGCTTTTCGAAACTCATGTTTAGTTGACGTAGCTATCGAAAAAATATCACCCAAATGGGGATGCTCAAAGTCAAACCAAATCCAAACTCAAAACTTGTGATGGACCTTGGCATCTTGCAACTCTTCATTCTCTTTCCAACCCTGTTTGTGTGTCCCTATTTTAACCTTTGTAAATGTGACCGTAGTGTAAAATGACACAATGTGCATCCAAGGTTGCCAAAAGGGCTTATCCGAGATATCCCAGGAAAGGCTAAGGGTATAAAGTTGAAAATTTCAAAGTATGTTGACCTAAATCATAAGAAACTACGTGCATACAGGTTGTCCAAAGGGAATTGAAATGAAAATTTCCGAAAATGTTCAGAAGGATTTTGAACTAAAACAATATCTTAGAAACGTTTAAGGGTATTAATTTGAAACTTACACGGCTACTACTGCTACTGCCACTATCTCTACTACTGCTATTACGACTGCTTATGACTATGACTACTGGAGACTAAGACTATTTCGGGCTGTGAGTACTTGTGACAGGGACTTCAATTAGTTGCTACTGCGATTACTTCTGACTTTGAGTGCGACTGCTTGGGACTGCGACTACTTTTAACTGTTGCTACAACAGGTAATGCAATAATAATTCAAGCGAAAAACCAAAAAACAAATAGATATTACAACAAAAAACCAAGTCAACCTTAAAACGATCAAACATTACCACAAGCAGTTGTAGAGCTAATGCACTCTATGCCTTCTAAAGACCAGAACGTTGTTTACTTTTGCTGAAAACAAGATATATTTTAAATGTTTTCTTGTTTTGTAAAATTAATAAATCCAAAAATGTTTTCTATATTCAGTTTTTATTTGCAGTTGCCTTGGTTATTATGAAGATTTGAAAATTTCTTGTTGTTGGTTTTATGACAAATAAATTATATGGCTGGAAAAAAAAATTGTTTTCAATAAAGTGTAAAGTCAGAATTTCTGCAACACTACACAAAGGTTTGGCACCGGAGGTCCAAACCCTTGGACTTTTTCATCAAAATCGCGTCTTCTTTTTTGGCGGTTTTATCCTCTTTTTTAAAATTATGCGAACTTTGACTTGCTAATAGACTTTGTGACGAACTTTAGGATTAACAAATTCTGCATATTTTGAATCAGCATAAACAATAGATTCTGCCGTTGTAGAAATTATATCAAAGTTCCTTTTTTAGAGTTTCTGTTTCTACTGTCCTATCAGCTGTCTTGCTAATGCCTTAGGAAGGATATTGTTTATTTATGTGGTTGATATATACAAAAATACTATATGCTATATCAAATACTGAAGCAAACCCTAAGAGCTATAGTCACTTGGTAACTCAAAGTGTTTTTTTTTTTTTACTGATCGTCTTGAAAATACATGGTGAAGTTACAAATTTATGATCATAAACATATTAAAACTTCGATATTTTTTTATGAGAGGGAGGGATAATCAAGATTTTGACACTGCTCTCGATTTTTTTTTTCCTTTTTTTTTCGTAAGTTTGACCCTCCTAGAGTTAGATACAAACCTATGCCAAACACCAAACTAGCTGATTTTATTAATTTGCACTTGTTTCAGTAACGGTGAGGTTTATCCCCTCTTCAGAGCAAAACATATAACACGATTCTTACTTTCAGAAATTTTCTGAAAAATACATGCTTTTAGATTAAACCCAGAGAAGATAGAAATATGGGTGGAAGAAAAATATTCTCCTTCTTCATATAGCGTTTTCGGAGAAATTATTTTACTATTACCTTAAAAATTAATTACGAACTTTACAATAACCTTATTAATTATAATTAATAATTTACAAAGCATCTTTAAAGGCTTTATAGTTCCACTTGTTACGTTCTCTGCTGTTGTGTAAGACCACTGACTATTGCATTTCGAATATTTTGGTGAAATTAATTTTCTGATTTTTTTTTTTTATTTATTAGTTGGTATTCATTGACTGATTGTGTTCTCAAATCTATCCTAGAGATCACTTCAAAATTGATTTTTATTTTAATTTTCAACAGTATATAAAACTATAATCAGCACATAAAATCCTTAGCTTCTACTTAATAAGGCACAGAAATGCTCCATTTTTAACATAAGGACACTTTGCTTATAGCACCACAAGAAATACTATTTCTAACACAAGTACCTTATTAATAATAGTTCAAGCATTACTAAATTCTAAACGGGCAAACAAATATATATTTTCTTCTTTGCTAAGTTTTCCTTAAGTATAAACCAAGATCACGTACAGTTAAGACAAAATGAGGGGGGAAGGATCGGAACCCCTCTCCACCAAATCATAAATTTTCTTGCATTAAATGTCCTAATTAATGTATTTACTTTTTACCCCCCCCCCCCCAGAAAAAACCTACGTAAATGTATGACCAGGGACGTTCTGTAAGTAGTCTTCACGGTTATCAAAACCCAGATGAAAGTATAAGATTCTCGTAATAAGGCTTTATATCTTATACCCACGTTTCCGTTTGGCGTTCTACAGACAAAACACCAAACTAACGACCTAACTGAAAACCCTATTTTCACGTGCTGCTAAATAATAAAAAAAAAATGTGTTTCTATTGCTTAACTAACTTTCCATAATGTCCACAAAACTCCAACAGGATGATTCTTTTATACTTCCCGGAGATGAAATAAAGCTAATTAACCTATAAAAAAAATAGAAAATACAAGGAAAGTTTTTTTAGAAATGAGTTTTAATTGCCAGATTCATTCCACGTTGGGTCGAAAAATCCCAAAAGAAAATGAGACCTTAAGACCTTAAAATTTTAAGGACAATTTGAAGTATATCAAGCGTTGCCCTCAAGCATTCTTCCAAAGTCATGATAAACAAATAAAAACTTATTATTGGTAGAAGATTTTCCAAGAATTTAGGCAAGAAATACTCCTTTTATCCTATTTCAAAGACAATTTTTTATTTTAGGAATTATATTTTAAGGGTTAAATATTTTTCATAGTAAGACTCATAATTTGGTGGTCAATTATTTTTAAGTTGAAAACAAAACCTTGAACTGGATCAAATATTATTTACACAGCATCAAGATCTCTTGCTCTCCATTGCAATTTACATTGTGTAGCCTGCGGCCTTTTAATTACCGTAATCGAATTAACGAAAATATCTTGGTGTCCTCAAGTAATTAGTGCTTGAAGATATCCAGTAATAATGTAAATACTGTTCCAAAGACCGTGGTGGAAGCACAGAACACGAAAAACTAATTGGAGAGAAAAATTCCAAATTCAAATCCAACCCCCATCTAACGTTTCTCAGAAGATCCTGTCCAAATTCAAATCCAACCCCATCTAACGTTTCTCAGAAGATCCTGAAGTCGTCAACTTAATAAAAGCTTTACTGTGTTGGTTTTTATTTTTATCTTTTGTTAAGTTTGGAAGCGCAGAGCATGGGAAACAATAACAGAGAAATTCAAGTTTGTCACAGGATAAAAAAGAATAATTCTATCTGTCGTTACCGCGTAAAATCACAAAGTTAATAACAGACCTAAATATATAGTATATTGCCATGTTTATCTCTTCTTTACTATCGGAGTCCGATGGGCAGAATATATAATTATTGCTTCTACAAAAAGTCAGAATTAATTTTTTTCTTTTTCTATCAAAATTGTATCTATTTTAAAACCACTTTTTAAGCAAAAACTTTTTCCAACAACCCAAAACATGTGCTATCTAATGCATTTTTTCTCCTCAGACAACGTTTCTCGAACATCTCAAAACATTGCTCTCCTGATTGTGAGACACGCGGCCTTTTGAAGTACCGCAGGTGAATTACCAATTACCAATTTATCAAAATTGAATTACCAATTATGAGACATACAGCCTTTTGAATTACCGCAGCACAGTTATCAATCACCAATTTGCAAAAACAGATTAATTAATATGTCAATTGTGAGACATACAGCCTTTTGAATTACCGTAACCGAATTACCAAAATATCATCAAGTAGTTAATATCTAATAATATACAACAGCAATACAAATAATGCTCTGCAGACTACTGGTAGGCAAAGAATCCGAAAATAATAGGAGATACAATTTGAATTTGTCTCATTAAGAAAAGCAAGTAACACTATCTACCATTAATGATAATAATAATTAATAATAATTTATTTGTTACCCGCTTGTTTTGACAAATTAAGCGGAGTAAAAACATTAAGGAAAGATTGCTCACCAAAGTTACAAAGTAAATAATAAAGCCAAAATGAAACTTTTTATCTTGTTTATTATTTTTCATCTCTTCCTTTATTTTTGTACTCCATTGAGCTCAAGTTGAAAGAACTACCGCGGTCAATTATTTTTTTTTCGCCCCTTAGTAATACTCATTTCAATAGCAGAATAAACTAATAAATGTTTTTATTTTGCTTAAAAAATACTTTTTTAAATGAAATATGCAGGCAACGACTGCAATATACATTCTTCCAAGCCGAGTCAAACGAAGGAATAAACAGTTTTATTAGGAAGATATTAGCAAAAGCTACATGTTTTCTGGTTTGTTTTTAGAATCTCAGAAACATTTGCAAGTACTGTTGAATCACTACTAATCATCTACTGACCTTTTACCCTGTTATAGACTATTCTATTTTTTGTGAACTCCACTTTATGGAAATAAGTGATGCTTGATACAAAATGAGTAATATTTTCATGAAAACAGGTTCATGTTCCTGTCTTTACGGAAAGATAAAGAACTGTTCAATGTCTGAAACTGACATAAATTACCCAAACATTAAGATTAAACACAGAAACACAGATACACAAAAAAATAGACAAAATATAACAGGCTCATAAAAAGCGAAACAGCCATGAACAAAAGAAAAATCCGCTAACCCTTTCAAAATATATTGAAACACAAAGAGTAAATATTTAAACACTAAAAAACAAAGTAAACACAATACTGAATTAGCCCAATTCCAATTCAACCTCATTGCCAAAATGGTACCAAGCACCTACATTATAAATCACCTGGAAAATTTCACAAACATTTTACATTAAGGTTCAAAAGTTAGAAAGTTTAATTTGAAAGTATTCACTAGAATTTTACGTCAATTGAGTTACAACTGACTTTGGCGAAAAGTTCAAGTTACGATGGAGTTGGGAAACCCCAATTTATATTACAAAAAAATACACGAAGATTAAAAAATGCACAAAAAATAAGCTAAGCAACTTCTTCGAATGTCTGAAGGCAAAATCAAGCTTTTAATCCTTCTTAGTTCTGAATAACTATTTACTAAAACCCATTAGTTAACATTTTAGACAGTATTCACTTTTGTCACGTCAAATACTATATTTAATCTTTTTTTTCATTATTTTACGAATTTTACTAACGATTCTTTTTTTTAGATGGAGGGAAAACAACTAAAGCTAATGCACAAAGCTGTCACGACAACAACATGTAAACAGGACACCAGAACCATTTTTAGACCAAGTTTTAAACATTTTAAATCGTGAAACACAATGGTCGGAAGATAGTTTAATTTCAAATAAGATTTGTCAAAACTTTCGGACTCGTTCTGGGACCCGAATCCTACGTCTGAACACCAAGCAGATTTGAAGACTAGACTTTAGATCCACATTACGCGAACAAAAAAAAAATTAAAGAAATAAATCCTTAAAAAAAAACAATTACAGGCAATTCCATATTCATACATTTTGGGTATATAACCAACAGTAGCACAAAAGAAAAGATGACGAGCTAGCAGAGAAAAAACAGCAAAGAGCTATTTTCTGCTATCAAAAGCACCAAAGCGCATTTTGCAGAAAATAAGGAAAACTAATTTGTTCAAGTATAAGAAGTTTGAACATTCTTAAAAACTTCTGATGCATAAAGATTGTGGTCTTAATTAAAGAAAAGAGTCCAAGGGCAACACAAACTGATATCAAAGCAAATATAATATTAATATAACACATAACTGTCTTGGATTTAAGTCTTTATAGTTTCAAAAAGTTGTACTTTCTTTGACCAATTTGGGGACGGCTAGAAAATAGATCTCTTTTTCTATAAAGAAGGCGCCATCTATAAAAGATTTCTATGAAAATAAAGATGTATTTCCATATTAATCACTTTGTCAAATAAATTTCCTAATGACAGCTACATTGATGAGGGAGAGCAATATTTTTGTTTACTTCCTATCTTATTCTTATTTACCTTATTCTTTTATCACCTATTACCTTATTCTTGGTGACTAATCAAAGACCTCAATAACCTAAATAAAATTATTTTAAACAATCTCCAAGAGTCGTTCTCCATGATTAGAGGACTAAAACTCGCTCAATGAGGTTACACTCTAACCAATCAATCAAAAGATTCTTCTAACAGAAGAAGGATAAAGAATACTTTATCATGTGCATTCTTCCAGCAAAGAAATAAAAGTATTTTGATTTTATAAATACAAATTTACCGACAATTGGCGTCTAGTGATACAAGGTCTTTGGCTTTAATGAACGACTCAAGAAATTTGAATTCGCTAAAGCTTTCTCTTAATTGTTGTAGTACTTGTCCTAGCAGGTAATAACAGTATAAATAGTCATTAGCTTATAGATGAAATCGTGAAAAGGGCGAATGGTGGTAAAAACACTGAATTAGAACTCCGTTCTATTTTATCCATGTTATAACTGATGTAACGTCCGGTTACAGGTTCCGAATGGCTTTTCCAATCGGCTTATATCTACCAATAAGAAATCAGTAAAGAGAGATAAAGCATGGTCTCTTCTAATAGCCTTAAACAAGACAAAACCTACCATCGATATTTTGTACATAAGCTTCCTAAGGTGTAAAACCTTAATAATCCTTATCCCAGCAATTAAGACGAGGCTTAAAGACAATTTTAAGCGTCTCGTAGATTAACGTTAAGGCGAATTTCAGTAAAAATAGTTAAGTGATTTCTAACTTCTACGGATATCCTTGCACAACACAAATTAACTTGAAATTTTTAACAGAACCAGTAAACGCAAACATACACAAAAATAAGTCGTCATGATAAACCCGTCAATTTAAATAAACCTGTCATTCAGATATATGATTTAGAGACTCCCTTAATCAGGAATTAACTAATAACTAGAAAGTTAAGCAAGAATTGATCACCAAAATTCTTTGGTGCCAGAAAAGACGAGCTCGACTCCCTTCAACCTTGGCCATTATGGACCTCTATACAGAAAACACCTCTATGGAAATTCACACATACACAAAAACTTGTCAAAATGAGTTAAAATTAGGTCAATTCTCTTTGAAATCAAACTATTAATATTTAAAGTAAGAAAAGAAAAGACACGTAAAAAGACTAAAAAAGAGAAAAACAGTTCACGGTTTTTGACTTGCACTATCAGCATCATCTTTGGTAGCCGTATCCAAATAGCTTGTGACCAAATCCAAACAAGTCTTAATCTCTTCAAATTCTGACACAAAATCATCAAGCCTAGAAAAGAAAAAGAAGTTAAAAATCAGAGGCAAGACAAAGGCAGCTAGTAACAAAAGGGCAATATAAGGGTGAGAGCCACAGAGGACATTGTTTCCAAGGATTTATCGATTAGAAAGTGTGATAAAAAAAATTCACTATCGGAGGTATTTTAAAATGTTACTAGCAACTAAGAAGACTATCTGCAGCAATAAATTAAAAATCTATGAAAAAAGTAAAAAAAAGTAAGGGAATCTGGCACTTTGCAGTCGCTACCAGTCCCCACCTTTGCAGTCCCAAGACAGGACTCTGGTTAAACTTAAAGTCACACCACCAACCCCCGTCCCAAACCTAAATAAGTGGCGACAACAGCCCTGTCTTGGAGAACATAGGAATGCAAGTTTAGCACACCAAATACTCAGCTTACCCAGCTCAGCCTACTCATCTTTTTTGGCCCGTGAAAAAATTACTATAGGTGTGCAGGAACAGAGCAGTTTTTACTGGTATGAAATCTAGGTTATTATCAGACTTGGACAAAAAAGTCATCACCCTCTATTAATTTTCTTCCTGGATCTGATCATGTGAAATGCTTCTTACCCTTTCTTATTTTTAATGACATAGTAATAAATTGCAATAAATTTAATGGACAGAAAATGTTAGCATTAAAGGGGAAAATATTCAATTTTTCAAGCTCAGCACTTGAGCTTCTTGCCAAGTTAGCAAAAAAATATGGGCTTGTCTTCCACCCGTGACAAATTTTTATAGCCAAATGTCAATAATTATGTTTTCATAGCCAAATGTCATCAATCAATCATTTTACTAATACTAAAACACTATGACAAAAGTAAAATGCTATTCGGTCACAGAAGCTTTGCTTGTTATGCAACGCAATAATAGAGCACTAAAGGAACATAAATAATACTCTAAATCAAACAATACATATGAAATAAAGATGAAGGAGAATAATAAAGAAAACAGAGAAACAGGAAAGATGAAGTTGACGAAGACGAAGTCAATAATTATATTTTTATTAATTACTTGTTTCATTTTTATTCTGGTCCTCATCTATGACTGAACGTTTTCCCATTTTTATATTAAATTTAAATATAGTCAATGCATTTTCACTTCAACTCATGAAATTTTCAATTAAAGAGATAGAAAAATCGTATTTTTTATAGAGCAGAATAGCTTTATTTCCACAGCCTTTGTTTTAGAATTTGGCCAAGCTGTTATTGGAGAAGAATTCTTATTTGAATTCTTATTGTTCTAAGAAAGATTTTAAATTATATTTAAGGTTTATGATGCCTGTTCCGATTTCCCATGTTAAATTTCTGGAAGCTTCTATTTCTTTGTACTTCACCACAAGATTAAGATAGAGATACCATTCGATAGCGAAGACTGTGTTCTTGAAAATCTCAATCTTAGATTTTTTTTTAGTTTTCCTTATTTTTTTTTATCTTTAAAAAACCTTGTAAATACTTTTGAAAAGTAGGGTCTCATTAAAAATCTTGTATATCTTTATTTTCGATCAAAATAAAACAATTTACACACCGTTGTATTCAGAACTTCCTGATCTATTTACTTGCGTGGTTAAAATTACAATATTGCTTAAATTTGTCTTAAAAACGCAGTTTAAAGTTCTATAAAAAACAGAAAATTGAGAATATTCAATGAATCCGAGAGGGCGCACAAGTGCTGAATTTGGGTTTATCGTCAGGAGATTCAATGCAGTGGGTGGTTTTGGGGAGAGAACACATATGATTGGGTGTTACTCATCAGAGCTGTAAACTGCCTGTTGATATCTCTGGGTCGTATCTAAATCTAATATTGTAAAGAAGTTTCTTTACATTGTATCTAATATTGTTCTATGAGAAGATAATGGGTAATAAGAAAGCAGCAGCGTTAAATAAAAGGAGAAAGTTGGGACAGTTCCGAAGGCAAGTTAATTTCCTCCTCTATTGTTTTATAATTATGTACGTAGTATAATTTTATTATTCAGTCTATCCTGTTAAAGGTAAATCCAAAAAAAAGATTTTTAGAAAAAGCTTCTTATTCGAATAAACATCCCTTATGTTCCAGGATTCGTTCTTTAGAATAGGAACAAAAAGTTAAACTTAGCGTAAAGAGCAATCCTAAGATAAGGATTTTATTAAACACCAACTTTTGTTTATCTTATATTTTTATGTTGCTCCTTATTTTCAGTTTAAAAAACTACTTTTTTTAATTAATTTCTTGTCATTTTTCCAAATATTGTTAAGAAATTTGCCACCTCTTTTTCAAGGGGCTTCCTTGGAGCACCCCCCCCCCTCGTATTAAAACCCCTATTAGAGAAAGTTCCTACTGTATAAAATTCTCCCCTGTAAATTTTAATAACTATTCTTTTTTGCTACATTCGAGCATTTTGCACAAGAAAATCTTTTTATGTCACAGACTTGTGTATTTCCATAGAATAAGGCTACTTTCTTAAACGGTTAGAAAAGTTTTGCATAGAACAGTGTTATTCATATGAGTACTTACTCTATTGATCATGTGCGTGATTAGTTCGAAAAACTGCTGAGCAATGCCAATGGCAGGCCTAATAAATTATTTTAGATCAATTTAGACCAATTGATAGTTCTTTCAGGCAATTAAATAAAAAAAAAGTTTTTCCAACTGAAAGTAAGGAGCGACATTAAACCTTAAAACCAACAGAAATTACTCCGTATATGAAAGGGACTGTTCCCTCCTAAGCGCCCCACTCTTTACGCTAAAGTTTTTTACTGTTTTAAAAAGTAGAGTTGCGAGAAAGAGAACTTGAAAAAAAACTTAAGCGTAAAGAGCTAGGTGTTGAGGAGGGAACAGCCCCTTTCATATACGGAATAATTTCTGTTCTTTTTAAGTTTTAATGTCGCTCCTTACTTTCAGTTGGAAAAACTTTTTTTTTTATTTAATTGCCTGAAGAGGGGAAAACCCCTTTCATTCACGGAATAGTTTCTGTTCGTTTTAAGTTTTCTTAAAACTTAACCTTACTTGCAGTTAAAAAAAAATGTTTGTTAATTTAATTCGGAATGTTTTTGCATTAATACATGTTTTGACATGGATACTTTTAAAAAAAGGGGTGGGGGCGGCCTAGTTGCCCTCCAATTGTGGTTACTTAAAAATACAACTAGAACTGTTTTTTTTCGAACGTTTTTATTAGTAATAATATACGCAACTTGCGAATTAACTAAATTAACGAACTTCTATTTTGGTATATTTTTATTACGTATATGAGGAGGCTCGCCCAATCTTCAATACCTTTGTCTTAACACTAAAGCTCGAATTTCATCCCAATTCTTGAATAATAACCCCTGAATCACAAAGACCTCGATATAAATAGTAGAAATTACTAAAAATACCTTAAAGAGCAAGTTATTGTGGAGGAGACGAACCCCCTTATATACATAATATTTTCTGTTCGTTTTAAGTTTTAATGCTGCTCCTTAATTCCAGCCGAAAAATTTTTTTTTTATCTATTTTTACCTTATTTTTTTAATAATGCTAGAAAATCCTGCCACCCCTCTCTCTTAATGGAAATTTTATTCCCTCATGATACATTCTTCCTTGGAAAGATCCGACCCACCCCAACCCCACTGTGAAAAATTCCCCTGAAAAGACGGCTGTACCCTTTGCAATAACAATTACTATATGTAAACAATCGTCAAAGTTTGTAACTTGCAGCCTCTCCCCCCTGGGCCTGTGGGGGATTGAGTCGTTCCCAAAGACATAGTTATTAGGTTTTTGAATATGCTTAACAAAATGGCTATCTCAAAATTTTGACCCGTTGACTTTGTGAAACCAATGAGCGGGGAAGGGGGTCTAGGGGCCCTCCGATTTTTTCGGTCACTTAAAAAGGGCTTTTTTCCTTTTTTCCTGGTTTTTTCCTTAGGTGGGATCCTGTTGAGAACCGTCTTCTACTCAAAAGGGAACACAAATATTATTACCAAATACAAGGTCAGCTCAATATCATAGACAAAGAAACTTGCTTTCTAATAGCCTTTGTTGACGAAAATGATCTTGAAATTGTCGAGGTCAAACGTGACATAGAATTTTGGAAAAAGATGTTGCCAAAACTGGACCACTTTTGGGAACATTGCTTACTTCCCGAGCTTATTGACTCAAGACTCGCACGAAATATGGACGTTCGTGAGCTTCCTGAGGTCATAGAAGCTCAATCGAAAATGAAAGAAAAAAAAAAGATGATCTCTGAGAAAAAACGGAAAATTGACGAAATTTAATTCTTGTTTTATGTAAACTTTTGTTTACAGGACTTCTAAACAGACCAAAACATGGTCTTTTTTTCTTTAATTATCCCGAGAACTCTTTTTTTTCTGTCAATTTTGTACAGAGAAATTTTTTTTTTCTTTTCGTTATACAGTTACAGATCGCTTATAACGATTAAAAAACAGCAGATCCAGTTTTCCTTGTACATCTTCCCTTTCAGCTGCAAACCTTTCCCTTTGTATTCTAATCAAGTCATCAATTCCAGTCAATCTTTTGGATAGCCTTTCAATTATGAAACCCGCCGTGTATCCAAAATTATCTATTAGTTCTCTTAGTTCTATTATTAGTTCTATTATTTGATTTATATCTGTGAGTTTGTGTCTGTTAAGTATTTGTATCCCCACCCCCTCTTTTAACATTTATGAAATACAACAACAGTTGTTTCAACTTAAAGTAAAGAGCATCATCAAAACTCTAACAAACAGGAGTTATTACGTATATGGATGCCCCTGCTAAATACCTTACTCTTTACGCTAATGTTTTTCATAACTTTCGAAAGCTTTTGATTCTTAAGCCGCCCGTGTGCTTCAGAAGTAGATCAGGAATGGGGCAAGAAGTCAAACTTTAGATTAAAGAGCAAATTATGAAACAGGTAGCAACCCCCCTCATATACGTAATAGTTTCTATTATTTTTAAGTTTTAATTATGCTCCTTACTTTCAGTTGAAAAAAAACTGTTTTTATATTTAATTTGTGATCGTTTAGATTGTACTTGTATTACAAGAAATAAATTTCTATGAAATTCTTTTAAAAGTAAACGAGATAATAAAAACCAAAAAAACAATAATTCTTATAGAAATAAAACATATGCTCTTTTGTTAACCCTGCTGATATGCTTATTTTATCTCGAGTATTAGGTACAGTCTATTTCTACCGATTCTTCTTATAATTATTCTGGTTATAATTATATATATTTCTACACATTCGCCAGACTCTGTTTAACCCGGTTACATAAGAATGATATTGATCACTTCCCAATCTATGTACGAGTATTCATTAAAAAATAAAATTACATGTGGTAATTCAGTTATTTTGGGAACATTGCTTACTGCCCGAGCTTATTGGCTAAAGACTCGTACAAAATATGGACGTTCGTGAGCTTCCTGAGGTCATAGAAGCTCAATCGAAAATGAAAGCAAAAAAAAGATGATCTCTGTGAAAAAACAGAAAATTGACGAAACTTAATTTTTTGTTTTATGTACTTATGTTTACAGGACTTATAAACAGACCAAAACACGGTCTATTTTTTCTTTTATTATCCTAAGAACTATTCTTTTTTTTCTGGCAGTTTTTACACTTCAGTTTTGTATCTGAAAGTTTTATCCCTTTCTTTTAAATTACGCCTAATAAAAACTAACTCACTTTTTTCTTTCACTCGTCCTCTTGTTTTATTTATTGATATATTTTATTCAACGTTTATTATTAGTATTTGATTAGTATTTTTTTTTTTTGGGGGGGGGGGGTTTGTACGGAGAAAAAATTCAGTTATTTTCGTTATACAACCACGGACCGCTTATAACGATTAAAAAGCGACAGATACAGTGTTGCTCAGCTGCACAATTTTCTCTGCACATTTTCCCCAAGTGCAAACCTTTTTCTTTTTTATTCTAATCGTCATCAACTCCAATCAATCTTTTGCATAGCCTTTCAATTCTGAAACCCACTGTGGTTCCAAAAATTCTCTATTAGTTCTCTATTTTATTATTTTGTTTATATCTGTGAGTTTGTGTCTGATTAGTATTTATTACCCGGGGGGGGGGTATTTAATGTTCATTAACTACAAAAACAGAATTTTCAAAGCAAATTATGAAGGAGGTAGCGAGCCCCCTGATATACGTAATAGTTTCTATTATTTTTAAGTTAATGATGTTTCTTACTTTCAGTTGAAAAAAAAATTTGTATTTAATTTGTGACCGTTTAGATTGTACTTATCACAAGAAATTATAAATTTCTATGAAATTCTTTTAGAGGTAAATAAAAACCAGAAAACAATAATTCTTATAGAAATAAAACATATGCTCTTTTTTTAACCCTGATGTTGTGTTAATTGTATCTCGAGTATTAGGTACAGGTAATTTCTGGGGATTCTTCTTATTTGTTTATTTTGGTATTCATATATAATTATAACCAGAAGAGTTTTATGTCTGCACGCTACTCTAACTCTAGTTAATTCTCCGGACTCTGTTTAACCCGGTTACATAAGAATGATATTAATCACTTCCCAATTTACGTTTGTGTATTCATTTGAAAAAAAATTACGTATGGTAATTTTACATTTGTGCTATAAGGGTTTAAATTTTTCTCGCGGTAAAGTTAATTGAGAAATGTTATTAATTAGTAGAATTCAGATAAGATGCTAGCAATAATTTGGTTAGTTTGATTATTGAGTCTATGTAGGTTGTCCATTTTACTTCTATTTTTACGCATCTGAAATGATAATTTTACACATTTGTTTGATCATTATCAAAGTTGTAATCAAATGTCATTCAGAAGAGTCCATCTAAGCCCCAAGTTATGCCTATTTCTGTTGACGCGGTGTGGAATACAATTTTGCAACTGAAATCGAAGCCTATTGATTTAAATGGGATTAGTAAGATCCCGTGTTTTTTTCTAAGTGATAGTTTTTATTTATTTTCATCTCTTTCTTTTTGTAATTCATTACTCCATTTTTTTTCTTGCTATTTATAATGGGTTAAAAATAAATTATTATTAAGCGCCCTCCAATTTTTTTGGTCAATTAAAAGGAGTACTAGGGTTTTTAATTTTTGTTCAAATGAACCCTCTTTGATTTTTCTGGACCATTGGTCCTATGCGATCAACCCTGGGAAAAAAATATATAAAATAAACACGCATCCGTGATCTTTCTTGTGGCAAAAAAAATCCATATTTCTGCAGATGGAAGCTTGAAATCAATGCAGTATCAGATTCTGGTTTTCTGATACGCTGAATCTGATGTTGTGAATTTCAATAAGACTTCTTGATTTTTCAGTGTTTCCCCTTTTTCAGGAATCAATTGAATTTTCTCAGGCTAATAACTTTTGATGAGTATCAATAAATCGTATTTATTTGAAATCAGCATAAGTCGACTTTTTAATGTATCTATTAATATCAAAATGTCATTTTAGTTTTGATTACTATTTAGCCGAGCACCTCCTTACTTACAGTTCGTTATCATGAACTCTAACCGTTTTCCAACAGCGCATATCTCCACCTAGTGTTTTAATGGTCAATAATTGAAAAAAACGATAAGACAATCTTTTTGCTCTTTGTTTGAATTATAAACTCGCCATGGATCTAAAATTCTCTATTAGCTCTCTTTTATTTATTTATTACAACCATTGAATGTTTATGAGCTGCTGTTTATAATTATTTGTGGCATAAGGTGATAGAGTTTCTATGGGTATCAGTGAATTATATTTGCTTGTTTTTTTTTTAATATTTTCTCCTTATTCTATGATTCGACACAGGAAGTACAATATACACTTTTTGCTTCCAATTTGCTATTTAATACTACTGCTACTAATAACACACTGCAGCACCAAGCCACCCGAGGCCAACACAGCTACGCGTGCTCCTCCTCCAATCTAATCTATTTAAAGCCTCGGTCTTTACACCCTCCCAGGAAGTTCCCATTTCCTTTAAATCTTTATTTATGACATCCTCTCAACCCAGACAAGGACGACCTGCTTTCTGTGTAGCCCCACACGATTGACCAAAAAGGGAAATCTTAGGTAATCTGCCATCCTTCATCCGTAGAACGTGGCCTAGCCATCTCAATCTTTCTTTCATTATAGCCCTAGAAAGTGGGATTGAACTAGATTTTTCGTACAACCTACTGTTTGAAATACAGTCAGTCAGCCGGGTACCCAGAAAAATCCGTAGGCAATTTCTCTGGAGAATATCTAGTAAATTTTCATCTGCTTTTCGGAGCGCCCATGCTTCAGAGCCATATTTACAACTGTCATCACTGTAGCTTCCAATATTCTAATCTTGGTTTGCAGATTTATCTTTTTATTCTTTCAAACTTTTTTTTTAACTGTGAAAAAACACTCGAGCCTTAGCTATTGTACTTTTAACATCTTCACTGCTCCCCCTGCTATTTAATAGACATGAAAAATATTCCATGAGAGGGAGCAGGAATATTATACACTTTATATAAATTTCAGAAGAAAATTTGTATCTTTTTAACTTGTCTCCCAATAGTCATCGGTTCCAATTTTAACAGCCTTTTGATGTTTGTCTTATCAAAAGCCGTCGGGAAACGAACGTTTTCAACAATATCTATCCTTCCCTCTCTTTCTCTTATTGAATTATTATAATTTTTTACTTAATTCTTATTAGTGTTTTACGAGTATTCATATTCTTTCCCCTTTTCAGGACGTAAAGCCTTTATGGATTAGTGAATTATGTTGTGTTGATGATACTTGTAATTTTTTACTGGAAAATATATCTAATATTATTCTAAAATTTGAGAAATAGAAATAGAATCTTTTTTTGTTACTTTCCATTGGCCATTTAGTAAGCAAGAAAAGTCTGCCTATGAATACTGGAAGGGGGAGGGGAGTATTGGAACATATGTAAATTTCCGAGAAGAAATTGTAAGTTTAAGAGAGAAAAAAATCTCTTGCGGTTATTTATCTAAAGACCACTGACAACAATGAAAAAAAGTAACTTAAGTTTTTTTGTAGATTCTTTTTAGCATAAATTATAATCACATTAACCCGTCGGGTTCTTTTCCCGTCGGTAAAAATATAAAATTCACTTGTTATGTCTTTAGCTAAGCTTTAGCTACGAATGAATTTCATTGGTTGATTTAGACCCGCCTTACATTTTAACTTTGACCAATAAGTAAAATGGGGTGAAATTTTAAAAAGTTTGATCAGCACTTCCTAGCGGAATTTATTAGTCTTGTGCAAGAGGAATTAAATACCTTAATACACTATGTCTTTAGGAGACAAAAAAATTCTACGGTAGCATACAAAAGGAAAATCCTACTACTTAACCAAACATTATTAAGGCCGTGATTAAGTGAACTGATGGAACTTGAAAATCCCATGTTAAAATTGAAAATTTATATTTAAAAAGTACTCAAGTCTTCATTGGCGGGAAGATACCGCTTTTAATATCAGGTCGTAGCTTCTTGAAGATGCTACAAAATGTTTGCTAGGATTTTGCTCTATTTCCTCTAATTGCTTAGAAATCTTAGAAAATGTCTCGCTCTTTTTCACAAGTGTACTCTGTGAAGGATATTGCTTTTAGAACAAAATAAATACTATCATGAGCAGAAGACGATAACCTGTAAGATAATTGCAACCATTTTTCGATGTATTTTCCTGTTTTCGGACAGACCCATAGAGTATTTTCAGCTACCTGAAATTTTTACAAGTCGGTTACCAAAAAGAATCGTTTCAGATCACCGACAACACCCCTCGAGACCAGATTGACAAGCTGGTATAAGGAGGTGACAAGCCGCCAAAGGAGGCTGTCTATCAAAACCTTTCACAAGACTTGATAATTGGTGCTATTTAAAGGGTTTTTGACAGTCGACGGTTTCTAGAGTATTGAGAGACAGAAGGCTACCCTAACTTCGATTTTGAACCTCGATGTTTTCAAGTTCACTTAATCACGGCCTTAAACTAAACTTAACAAAAATTACAGGAAATCACCTTTTGTTTGTGCTTATGAACTGGCTAACAAAAGAGCCTATCGAACAACTGGCACCAAAAAAAAAGAGAAAAAAAACTATTGCATATACAGTAGAAAAAAATAGTCTGACCAGGTCCTCAGATATCATAGGCCCCCTTACAACCCTCGGCCAACAAAACTTGTCCTGAAATTTCCAAACGGACTTCCCAGCCATGGGAGGAATCAAAATGCATTAACTAAAGGACACATAAAGTTCTTTATTTGGGTTTATTAGCTTTTACTTTATTAAAGTTACACCTAAAGTACGAGTCATTATCTTTAAATAAAGCCTATTTACTGTACACCAACTCTACTATGAGATGTAATCGCTTGGCTTTAGGCCAAAAAAAGAGAAGAAAAAAACGCATGCTTTCTTGTGAGCATCCAAAAAGCAACTAAGTGATCTGGCTGTAAAAGTACCAACCTTTTGCGGAAACTGTTACCCGTTCAATAGTATCTTTAGCATTACATCCTAGTTTTCACAAAAATTTGAAAGCCCTTAGGTACTGACACCACTCCTATTAAAAGAGTTTCACTATTAAATGTCATGCTTTAGCAACACAGCATAACAACTTATTCGCATACGGAATCAGTTTTTGCAAACATAGTTGTGAGTAGCATAGTTGTATTGAACTAACTGTATGTTAGTGGCATAGCTATAACACGGTTATTTTGGAATTTCGAAGAACTGCAATTAGAAACCAATTATTCTTTCAATTCTTAATAATTAAGTAAGATAACGGCATTAGATCCTTAAGTTGCAAATCGGCAGTGCTGATCTCCGTTTCGTGGCCCTTCAGCCAGGAGGTGCAATGGGGAGGGGGGCCAGCCATGCTGTGCTTTCGCAAACCCTTCCTGCTTACCTTCCCCAGATTTTTCCAGGTACCCATTTAAAGCTGGATTGACTGTGGCTGAGCTTACAGAGTCACGCCACATAACCCAGTCCCAAACCAAATAGCTGGCTATACCAGGGATCGAACCCGTGCCCTTGGACAAAGAATCCTCAAACCAGTGTACCAATCACTTAGCCAGGACGGCTCAATCCTTAATAGTAAGGGGTTATTCAAACTACAGTTAAGGAATTATTTGAGGAGACCGGAAAAATCGACACTACCACGGAAAAACAATCCGGGAACAGAAATAAACGACTCTAAGGATGTACATCCAAGCATATCCCGTGAAGAATCAGGAAAAAGAATTAATAAAAAAAAGCCAGGTTGGAAATACTTAAGCACAGGAGAGTTACGTTGTACCTTCTATTTGCAAAAAATGCAATAGCAAATCCTCGCACGATAAACTTTTTCCCCAAAGGACACTCCCTAACCAGATATCACCCACCTCGGACTGTTTCAGAACCCATTCTTATCTTGTCCCCCACTCATTGCTTTACCTCCAGATACAAAAAAAAACTTTGTCCCCTCCATTACAGATAAAATAGAGCACTAGTTTTCCTTTTATTTTGGACTGGTGATACCCAAGTTTTATGTTCGTTCGCTTGTTTTGTTTTCCTCCCTTTTTATATGTTCTTTTATGAACTTTCTTAATGTATAGATTATTTAATTCTTTTTTAGTTTTATCAGTTTTTATCTTTTTAACTTGCTGACCTTTTGCAGTTTACAATTTTGACTAAGGAATGATTTTTCATATTGATAGTTGTTTTGGCATCGAATGCACGTTTTTAGTAGTCGTGTCTTTCTGACACGATGATTTTTTTTTTTTTTCTCCAAAATTCCAATTCAGCCCTTCAGGGCTTGTGATGGATATTTTTTTGAAATTGATATCTTATCGATGAAATCAATATAAAAGAACAAACTAGAGCAATTCACTTTTCATTTATATTTGAAAGTTGACTCCTCTTCCAGATGCCACGCTTGAACGCCATGGTACAACAATTAACCAGCATTCGAAAACAGTATCGGCGTATGTAGTTGTGAGTGGCATTCTCCCAAACAGGAGTCGCCCTTGCATAGTTGAAGGCAATAAGACAATATAAGAGCAATTGGAAAAAATTAGAGCAATTCACCTTTCTTTTATATTTAAAAGTTGACTCCTCTCCCAGATGCCACGCTTTAACGCCATGGTACAACAATTAACCAACATGTCAAAAAAAGTGTAGTTGTGAGTGGCATTCTCCCAAATAGAAGTCGCCCTTACATAGTTGAAGGCAATAAGACAATATTAGAGAAATTAGAAAAAATTAGAGCAATTCACCTTTCTTTTATATTTAAAAGTTGACTCCTCTCCCAAATGCCACGCTTTAACGCCATGGTACAACAATTAACCAGCATTCTGAAGCAGTGTCTGCGTATATAGTTGTGAGTGGCATTCTCCCAAATAGGAGTCGCCCTTACATAGTTGAAGGCAATGAGAGAATAACGAACTGCAGCTTGCCATTGCTGGCTATCCGTTAGGGTACGTCCATGATCATGAATGGCTTTCTGAAAATGTAAATAACTAGAGGCAGGGAAGCAGATATACGAGTCGATAAGGAAAACCAAGTGGATTAAAAATAGTTATAAATAAATAAAAAAAAAATATGAATATAAATATTCCAACCGAAATGAAACTTATTAATTAGAACCAGGCTTGAGCCACCCCCCAAAATATAAAAAGAACTTTCAGTTATTGAATGGCTTGAAAAAAAAACTACAGTCCTCCAACGAGCCGTTCACCATAATATTTTATTAATCTTAAATCAAAGATAATACAATAAAATAAATACATTTCATTGTTGTTTTATTTATAACGAAGTAGGCAGGAGGGTGGGGTGGATGTGGCCTTCGCACGAATATTAGAGCAATTTCGTCCACAAAAAATACTTTGTAGTAACTGTGTGTTTTGTCCTCCGAATCATGTTTTGAACTACTATAACCTATTTAGCAGAGGTCTTCCATTTATCTCCAGTAGCAGAACTAATAACAACGAACGGTCATGGACAGCACAAGCAAAATTGGGATATTCAGTTTTAATATTCAACATTGATTTCCAATAGACTTGTTCCATCTATTTCCATTAAAGAAAAACCCCTTCTAACGTTTAAGGCCTTCGCCTTCAAATTTGAGTTTCAGGCGAAGCTAAATATTGAAATCGCACGAATCAAATCTTGGAAATGGCAGATTCATTCCATCATTTTATTTAATTACTTAAGTTCTTATAATAATTAACGCACCTCTAGTTACAGTCACGCACAATTTGTAGTAGGTTTTCGCCCAAAAACTAAATGAGGTTTCTAGGACGAGGGAACTTGGTAACGAGGCACAGCCGAATCCCCGAAGCCACTGTCCAGTGGCATTTAGTTAAAAGCAGGAAGCGAGGGATACCTCGAAACACATAGAGGTGCGAATACGGCAATGACCACAGCTGCGGTTATTGCCACATTGATGCGGCTGTTCATCTCACGCTATTTAGCTAATTAACTATTCAGGCTAATTGCTATTTAGACAAATACACTAGCTATACTATGCTATATTAAATATAGTTAAATAAATGCTGCTTAGAGATTTCATTAAAAAAAACTCTTTTTGAACAAATAGTAGGTTTTATAATAATAAAAAAATTAAAATAATAAAAAATAAAACAAATTAGTCTGCAGATATACAGTTTCTGGAGTTAAGGGCACCAAATAATAAAAGAAAGAAAGAAATTTGGGTGAAAATCAGCAAGAAACGAGAGCTAATAGCTCATATGGCACTTGTGACGAGGCCGGAAGAGCCAAGAGCTCATATTATATGAGCTCTAGCAAAATTCTGAGAATCAATAGATCAATTTAAAAGGAAAATCAGAGGCTTAATGCCGGCCGGGATTTAAAATAAGAGCTCTGAGTCACGAGGTTTTTCTAAAAATCAAAATTCATTAAGAGCCGATCACCCACTCGTAAGTTAAAGATACATAAATTTTTCTTATTTTTCCTCTCCCTTCAGCCCCCCAGATGGTCGAATCGGGGAAAACAACTTTATCAAGTCAATTTGTGCAGTTCCCTGACACGCCTACCAATTTTCATCGTCCTAGCACGTCCAGAAGCACCAAACTTGCCAAAGCACTGAACCCCACCTCCTAACTCCCCCAAAGAAAGCGGATACCGGTTACGTCAATGACGTATCTACGACATTTATAAGCGTTTTCCAAGATTTCCGATTTCCCCTTTCAACTCCCCCCAGTGTCAACATATCTGGTCGGGATTTGAAATAAGAGCTCTGAGACACGAGTTCCTAGTAAATATCAAATTTCATTGGGATCCGGTCACCCGTTCTTAAGTTAAAATACGTAAATTTTTCTAATTTTTCCAAATTAACAACCCCAGCTCCCCCAAAGAGAACAGATCCGTAATTCTGCCCATCAAGTTTCATCCCGATCTCCCCACTCTAAGCGTTTTCCAAGATTTCCGGTTTCCAAGATATCTGTTCCCCCCCGCCCTCCAACCCTCTATGTCCCCGGATCAGATTATATTTGAAAATGCAGCATCTGAGACATAAGATACTTCTATATATCAAGTTTCATTAAGATCCGATCACCCATTCGTAAGACACCTCGATTTTCACGTTTTCCAAGAATTCCGGTTTACCCCTCCAATTACCTTGTCACCGGATCTGGTCGGGATTTAAGATAAGAGTTCTAAAGCAAAAGATTCTTCTAGATTTTAGCTTCCCCCCCTCAATTCCCCCAATGTCACTGGATCCAGTCGGTATTTAAATTAAGAGCTCTGAGACATGATATCCTTCCAAATATCAAATTTCATTAAGATCCGATCACTCCTTCGTAAGTTAAGAATACTTCATTTTTCTAATTTTTCAGAATTTGCGATCGCTATATGTCACTTGGTTAATACCAAGAGCCATAAAAAGCTAAAAACATGTGACACCACACAGTTTGAGAGGGTGTAGGTTTTACAATAATAATAAAAAAAAATCAACAGCAAATAATAATAAAAAAAAATTCTGTGTGTATATATGCAGTTTTTGGAGTTGTGGGAACCAAATAATAAAAAAAGAAACTTGTGCGAAAATCAGCAAGAAAAAAGCTAAAAACATGTGACACCAAGTAGTTCAAGAGGGCGTAGTTCTTATAATAATAAAAAAAAACTCAATAACAAATAATAATAACAAAAAAATTAAGTGTACAGATATGCAGTTTTTGGAGTTATGGGCACCAAATAATAATAAGAAAAGAAACTTCGGCGAAAATCAGCAAGAAAAAAGCTAAAAACATGTGACACCAAGCAGTTTAAGAGGGTGTACGTCTTATAATAACAAAAAAAAAAAATCAATAACAAATAATAGTAAAAAAAATCAGTGTACAGATATGCAGTTTTTGGAGTTGTGGACACCAAATAATAAAAAATGAAACTTGGGTGAAATCACGAAGAAAAAAGCTTAAAAAAAATCTGACACCAAACATTTTAAGAGGGTGTAGGTTTTATAATAATAAAAAAAATTCAATAACAAATGATAATAAAAAAAAATTCAGTGTGCAGATATGCAGTTTTTGGAGTTGTGGGCACCAAATAATAAAAAAAGAAGAAACTTGGGAGAAAATCAGCAAGAAAAATAGCTAAAAACATGTGATACCGAACAGCTTAGGAGAGTGTAGGTTTTATAATAATAATAAAAAAGAATCAACAATAAAAAATCAAAAAACCAATGTGCAGATCTGCAATTTTTGAAGTTGTGGGCACCAAATAACAAAAAAAGGAACTTGGGTAAAAATCAGCAAGAAAAAAAGCTAAAAAGATGTGACACTAAACAGTTTCAGAGGGTGTAGGTTTAATAATAATAAAAAAAAATATATAACAAATAATAATAATAAAAAAAATTAAGTGTGCAGATATGCAGTTTTTGGAGTTGTGGGAACCAAATAATAAAAAAAGAAACTTGTGCGAAAATCAGCAAGAAAAAAGCTAAAAACATGTGACACCAAGCAGTTCAAGAGGGCGTAGTTCTTATAATAATAAAAAAAACTCAATAACAAATAATAATGACAAAAAATTAAGTATGCAGATATGCAGTTTTTGGAGTTATGGGCACCAGATAATAATAAGAAAAGAAACTTCGGCGAAAATCAGCAAGAAAAAAGCTAAAAACATGTGACACCAAGCAGTTTAAGAGGGTGTACGTCTTATAATAACAAAAAAAAAATCAATTACAAATAATAGTAAAAAAAATCAGTGTACAGATATGCAGTTTTTGGAGTTGTGGACACCAAATAATAAAAAATGAAACTTGGGAGAAAATCAGCAAGAAAAATAGCTAAAAAAAATGTGACACCAAACATTTTAAGAGGGTTTAGGTTTTATAATAATAAAAAAAAATTCAATAACAAATAATAATAAAAAAAAATCAGTGTGCAGATATGCAGTTTTTGGAGTTGTGGGCACCAAATAATAAAAAAAGAAACTTGGGAGAAAATCAGCAAGAAAAATAGCTAAAAACATGTGATACCGAACAGCTTAGGAGAGTGTAGGTTTTATAATAATAATAAAAAAGAATCAACAATAAAAAATCAAAAAACCAATGGGCAGATATGCAATTTTTGAAGTTGTGGGCACCAAATAATAAAAAAAGTAACTTGGGTGAAAATCAGCAAAAAAGAGCTAAAAAGATGTGACACTAAACAGTTTCAGAGGGTGTAGGTTTTATAATAATAAAAAAAATATATAACAAATAATAATAATAAAAAAAATTCAGTGTGCATATATGCAGTTTTTGGAGTTGTGGGAACCAAATAATAAAAAAAGAAATTTGTGCGAAAATCAGCAAGAAAAAAGCTAAAAAGATGTGACACCAAGCAGTTCAAGAGGGCATAGTTCTTATAATAATAAAAAGAACTCAATAACAAATAATAATAACAAAAAATTAAGTGTGCAGATATGCAGTTTTTGGAGTTATGGGCACCAAATAATAATAAGAAAAGAAACTTCGGCGAAAATCAGCAAGAAAAAAACTAAAAACATGTGACACCAAGCAGTTTTAGAGGGTGTACGTCTTATAATAACAAAAAAAAAATCAATAACAAATAATAGTAAAAAAAAATCAGTGTACAGATATGCAGTTTTTGGAGTTGTGGACACCAAATAATAAAAAATGAAACTTGGGTGAAATTACCAAGAAAAAAGCTAAAAAAAAATGGAACACCAAACATTTTAAGAGGGTGTAGGTTTTATAATAATAAAAAAATTCAATAACAAATAATAATAAAAAAATCAGTGTGCAGATAGGTAGTTTTTGGAGTTGTGGGCACCAAATAATAAAAAAAGAAACTTGGGAGAAAATCAGCAAGAAAAATAGCTAAAAACATGTGATACCGAACAGCTTAGGAGAGTGTAGGTTTTATAATAATAATAAAAAAGAATCAACAATAAAAAATCAAAAAACCAATGTGCAGATATGCAATTTTTGAAGTTGTGGGCACCAAATAATAAAAAAAGTAACTTGGGTAAAAATCAGCAAGAAAAAAAGCTAAAAAGATGTGACACTAAACAGTTTCAGAGGGTGTAGGTTTTATAATAATAAAAAAAATATATAACAAATAATAATAAAAAAAATTCAGTGTGCAGACATGCAGTTTTTGGAGCTGTGGGCACTAAATAATGAAAAAAGAAACTTGGGTGAAATTCAGTAAGAAAAAAGGTAAAAACGTGTGACACTAAACAGCTAAAGAGGGTGTAGGTTTTATAATAATAGAAAAATAAATAATAACAAATAGAAAAAAATCAGTGTGCAAACATGCAGTTTCTCGAGTTGCGGGCATCGAATAATAAAAAACAGAAACTTGGGTGAAAATCAGCAAAAAAAAGCTAAAAACATGTGATACCGAACAGCATAGGAGGGTGTGGGTTTTACAATAATAATAAAAAAAATCAACAATAAATAATAAAAAAAATCAATGTGCAGATATGCAATTTTTGGAGTTGTGGGCACCAAATAATAACAAAAAAAGAAACTTGGGTGAAAATCAGCAAAAAAGAGCTAAAAACATGTGATACTGAACATCTTAGGAGGGTGTACGTTTTATAATAATAATAAAAAAAATCAACAATAAATAATAAAAAAATCAATGTGCAGATATGCAATTCTTGGAGTTGTGGGAACCAAATAATAAAACAAGAGCTAAGAGCTAATATGGCACTTGTGACGAGGCAAGAAGAGCTAAGAGGCAAGAACTCATATGGTATGAGCTCTAACAAAATTCTAAGAATCAATAGATTGATTTAAAAGGAAAATCAGAGGCTTAATGCCGGCCAGGATTTAAAATAAGAGCTCTGAGTCACCATGTCCTTCTAAATATCAAAATTCATTAAGATCCGATCACCCACTCGTAATTTATAAATACCTAATTTTTTATAATTTTTCCTCTCCCTTAGCCGCCCAGATGGTCGAATCTGGGAAAACGACTTTATCAAGTCAATTTGTGCAGCTCCCTGACACGCCTTCTAATTTTCATCGTCCTAGCACGTCCAGAAGCACCAAACTCGCCAAATCACTGAACCCTCCCCCCCAACTCCCCCAAAGAGAGCGGATTCGGTAGTGTTATTCTATCCACCAAGCTTCATCCCGATTCCTCCTTTCAAAGTGTTTTCCAAGATTTCCCCCTCCAACTCACCCCGATGTCAAAAGATCTGGTCGGGATTTGAAATAAGAGCTCTGAGACATGAATTCCTTCTAAATATCAAAGTTCATTAAGATCCGATCACCTATTCGTAAGATAAAAATACCCCAATTTTCACGTTTTCCAAGAATTCTGGTTTCCCCCTCCAACTCCCCCCGATGTCATAGGATCTGGTGGGAAGGTGAAATTAGAGCTTTAAAGCACAAGATCCTTCTAAATATCAAATTTCATTAAGATCTGGTCACCCTTTCGTAAGTCATGATTACCTCATTTTTCATGAGACACTAAACGTGAGACACTAGACATAATAAAAAAAATATATAACAAATAATAATAAAAAAAAATTCAGTGTGCAGACATGCAGTTTACAGGCATTAAATAGGCAGTTTAAATAGGCAGTTAAATAGGCAGTTTACAGACAGTGTGCAGGCATTAAATAATAAAAAACAGAAACTTGGGAGAAAATCAGCAAAAAAAAAAAAGCTTAAAACATGTGATACCGAACAGCATAGGAGGGTGTGGGTTTTACAATAATAAAAAAAATCAACCTAGCTTACCTTGAAGTGCCTAAAGTAGCAAAACCGGGGCCGACAGAATTTGCGATTGCTATATGTCACTTGGTTAATACTAAGTGCCATAAAAAGAAACTTGGGTGAAAATCAGCAAGAAAAAAAAGCTAAAAACATGTGATACCGAACAGCTTAGGAGGGTGTAGGTTTTAAAATAATAATAAAAAAATCAACAATAAATAATAAAAAAATCAATGTGCAGATATGCAATTTTTTGAGTTGTGGGCACCAAATAATGAAAAAAGAAACTTGGGTGACAATCAGCAAAAAAAAAGCTAAAAACATGTGATACCGAACAGCTTAGGAGGGTGTAGGTTTTATAATAATAATAATAAAAAAAATCAATGTGCGGATATGCAATTTTTGGAGTTGTGGGCACCAAATAATAAAAAAAGAAACTTGGGTGAAAATCAGCAAGAAAAAAAAAAGAAGCTAAAAACATGTGATACCGAACAGCATAGGAGAGTGTAGGTTTTACAATAATAATAAAAAAAAAAATCAATAATAAATAATAAAAAATGAATATGCAGATATAAAATTTTTCGAGTTATGGGCACCAAATAATGAACAAGAGCTAAGAGCTAGACACCGAATAATAAAAAAAGAAACTTGGGTAAAAATCAGCAAGAAAAAAACTAAAAACATGTGACATTATGCAGCTTAAGAGGGTGCCTTTGGGAATAAACAAACTGTTCATCAAAACTTTTAAGGATAAGAAGTTTTGAGAATTTCTACTAATTAGCTTTCATTATGTAGTTTAACGGTTCAGCACGGCAACATTGGCAAAAAAGTGGTTTACATAACGTGTTTTTCAAATTTCCTAATTTCAAACAATATCAGAAGATTTTGATTTCCAGGCATGAAAAGACCTAAAATGAACATAGTAGGGGAGAATAATATTATTATTTTGATGTCCTCTAAAGAGAACTAAAACTCAGTTAATAATTCTAAAACAGGGAGCTATTTATCCGTTCTTTTTTGGAAATAACTATTAAAAAAAACTACCAGAAAAATAAGTTTTAAAAGAAAACTAAAAAGCTCTATCAGAACTCAAGATGAACAAAAGTAAAGTCATATTAAAATTCAAACTTAGAACAACCAGAAATTACTCAGAATTTTAAAAAAAATTAACTTTCGATGTCCCCGGGACTTTATAGAAATGTAAATCTCTGTTAATGATTCAAAAACTGGCAAATCAAAAATCTGTTCATTTTTGAAAATAATTAAAAAAACTTCAGAAAAAGAAGTTTTCAAAGAAAAGTAAAGGGCTCTATTAAAAGCCAAGATGAGCATAAATGAAGTCCCATAAAATTCAAAATTAAAATGACCAAAAATTAATATCCAAGAACTATTGAAGCCCTAAATGAACACAGATTAAAACAAATAATCATAACAGATACTGATATAGATGAAAAAATAAATTCTTAAATAGTTAAAAATTAAAAGTTAAAACGACAAAAAGTGACTAGAAATAGGAGTTTGGCTACTGCCCCCTTCCCATCATAGTCGTAAAACTTTTAAAGCCTATTGCGAAGTTTGCATGTAATTGAAAACTATATGCATTCTGAGCAGTGGTTAAATATTTCAAAATATCGACAAAAAAATTAATGCTTATAATGATCAAGGTAACAGGAAAGAACTAATAAAATTTAACAGAATGTGTAACATATAGTAAAACTAATCCTAAGTGAAACATAGTGAAACTGGAAATTTCAGCAATCCAGAATCTTATTTAACAGTATTCTAAAAAATAAAATAGCAATTTTTTTCAATGTAACAACTCTAAAAAAAAAAAAATATATATTTCATTTTTAGTAAAGCACAAATGACACAATACGCACTAGAATGTTTGCTGTCAGAAGTGGGGAGGCGGTAGAAATTTCTATTTGTTTTCTAATCTTATAATTATAATCTTATAAATCTTATAATCTCTTCTAATCTTATAAGAGGCAACGCTAAAGTGTTAAGCCTTAAAATGTCACGTCCTTTAATAAGTATAAATACTTTATTTGATAGGTAATATGAAACCATTAATTTTAACATATATCTGGTAAAAAAGGTAAAGGATACGGCATTAGACTTTACAGTCCCTACCGGCAGTGCTGATCTCCGTTTCTTTGCCCTTCAGCCAGGAAGTGCAATGGGGGGTTGGGGGCCAGCCATCCTGTGCTTTCGCACACCCTTCCTGTTTACCTTCCCCAAATTTCTCCAGGTACCCATTTAGAGCTGGGTCGACTCTGGCTAAGCTTACAGAGTCACACCACTGACCCCCGTCCCAACTGAAGAATTGGGTACACTGGGACTCGAACCCGCGTCCTCTGAGACAAAGGGTCCCGAATCCAGCGCACCAACCAACTCGGCCAGGACGGCAATCTGGGGATATAATTAATTTCATTCACGTAGCCAGGGGATAGTGGCACTTAAGGTCCTCCCCTCCCCAACTAAAACTTCCCTACCTTGAACTCTAATAGGTGAACAGAGGCTCGATTATACGCAGGTGAGTCATTTTTAGATGCAAGACGGCTAGAAGGCAAAGATCTGTAAATATTCTTTTTTAATCTGTTCAACTGTTCTTCAAAAGCGCCAATATCTGGATCGGGTAAATCGATTTCCTGTAAAAAAAAAAAAGGATATAATTTATATAAAATGTAAATACCGATAATAATGAAACAATAAAACAGGATGATAAATGAAGCATAGAAAATATAACAGAATGTAAAACCTAATAGAAAAATAAGGAAAAGTAGAATTTTTTTTCGAGAATAGCCCAATTTTATCAAACTAACTTGATCAATATCTCAGAATTGAACAGACAATGAAAACATAGTGGCTATTGCATCTTTCCATTATTTCTATTATAAACTCTCAATTTTGCTATAGGCTAAATATTTCCAATCTTTGAATCTACAAACCTTTGGCTCTGCCTTTCTTTTTATTTTCGTTTAACCCACTCATCATAGTCAATTACAGTTTACTAAGCTGTAGAGCATCATAATTAACAGTGATACCTCGGTGAGTCTATCCTTCAACTATTTCTACCATAATTTAAAACAATCGTTTCGACCTTTGGAATCAGCAAGGATTTGGCGTCGGCTATCTGATTATGTTTGTTTGAATCTTTATAATAGTCATCAAGGGGTTATCTTGAACACTAAGCAAGGTAAGTGATGATTAGAAAGCTACAAGGTAGCTTTCGATTTTTTAGTGTTGACAGATGTACATTTGTCTTTGCTTTTCGTCTGGTGAGTTGAGTGAAAAGAGTCCAAATTAGGAACTACCATAAGCGTTCCATCCACGTAATACGGCGTGACATCACTTACCAAGGTAGCCTCCGATGTGAAACGTTGAGAAACCCCCATATTATCGATTATTCCTAAAATGCTGGATTTGCCAACGATCTCACTTTTTTGGAAATAACTATAAAAAAAACTACCGGAAAAATAAGTTTTAAAAGAAAACAAAAAAGCTCTATGAATACTGAAGATGAACACAAATAAAGTCCTATTAAAATTCAAACTTACAACGACCAGAAATTACTTCAAATTTCAAAAACTTTGAACTTTCGATGTCCCCGGTACTTTACAGAAATGTAAATCTCTGTTAATAATTCGAAAACTGACAGCTACTTATCCGTTCTTTTTTGAAAATAATAATTTTAAAAAAAAACTTCAGAAAAAGAAGTTTTCAAAGAAAAGTAAAGAGTTCCATCAAAAGTCAAGATGAGCACAAACAACATCCCATACAATTCGAAATTAAAATGACCGAAAATTACTATCAAAGAATTAATGAAGAAATTAAAGAAATGAATGATTTTCTTCATTCACCTTACTTTGCTTTCTTCTTATTTAAGAAAAGATTCGTTTCTGCACGAGAAAGAGCTGATCACAGAGCTTCCCAAACCTTGATATAGGCTAAAAAACGGAACTTGTAGATTTCTGATTAATGAGTCTTTTCGATTAATGTATTTTCAATATTGGTTGTTTGATGTTGTAGCACATCATCGATTTTACTGTCAGATAAACATTTATTTCTCCTTTCATGTATATTCACTTTCCATTGCTTTTTTTAATTTTTGTTTATATCTGATTGAAAATTCATTGACTTATTGCTTTAGCCTTCTCTGTGAATATTTCTTAGAATGGGTCACCATACCAGCTCTCTTAATGTTATTCCATTTATCTCATTTCTCGGATCCGACGAAATCGAGTAGCCAAAGTTATCTAATGGCTACTTTTCTGATTCGTCAGCATCCCCTTGGTACATGAAAGATGTGAGTTAACGTGTTTTTGTTCACGCGTTTTTTACGTGAGAACTTGTTTCATTTTTTTACCTCTTTTTTATTACGATCTCCGCGGCTCCATCAACAGTGATATCCCACTGGTCTTAGAAATTCCCTCATTTTGTTTTCAGCTCTGATGTATACTTGTTGCATACATCCTCACTTTGTGTACACAAGTGTATACTTCCTCACTTTCTTAGCTTGTTGTACCTTCACTTGAGTGTTTCAAGTAAGGGATTCCAGAGACTAACTCTGCTCGGAAACTCTTTCCAGGTGGCGACAGATCGTCGAACAAAGCTCATTTTCAGATATTCCTAACAGGATGAAGCCTACTAAGGGTTGTACTGTCAGGTTGTGTTTTGGCAAATTACTCTAACAAGCTTTGCTCCTTCGGGAAAGAGCTTAGATAACTCCTCCAAGACAGAGGAATGCATGTAATTGTAAACGACCAACAGTTACCACATTGAAACGATGTCTGACCAATTGCACGAGTTTTGGCATCATCATTTCCAGAACTTGCTGCACGATCTGATCGACTTTGAGCAGGCTCGAGAGGAGAAATAGGGCTTTTTGGAGTACCAACAAAGAGAAGACATGCTTACTCCATAAATGGCCAGATTCACGACGTGAAAAGGGCAAAACGAACTCGTTAGGGAGAAGACTTTTGTTTCTCAGTTCAACTCCTAGCTTCCTGAAGCAGGAAGATTTGACTTTGATGGAAGATAAAGGAAGACTCAATACATCAACACTAAAAACTGCCACCTCTAACGTTTTATCAGCTTCAGTTTTTCTTCTTTCTTCTTAATTAAAAAAGTGACAGCAAAGCAATACGCTACTGCAGAGGAAGTCCTGGCCCCTTTTTAAAAAAGTCTCTTGGAGGGTAATTCCATGTAGAAATCATGAAAAAAACTAATAGATTTTAATAGATTAATAGACCACACTGCCTTTCGATCACAAACACCAAAAACAAGAAGAACAATAGGGAATTTCTCAAGACAGTGGGAAACAAATTAGAATGAATATTTCGAATAAAAACATATAATACGGTAGGAAAAGAAATAATATCTAAATAACCCTCAATTTGAGCATTTTTTTTTTTTTTATACGACTTAACCAAGTCTGGGAGTTCAATTCCATAAAACTGAATATTTTCATCACGGTCATTTGTGGATATACCCACTACAGACGTCCAAGATCATTCAGTCTTGAGGTTTAAGTTCTATTCGAATTTACAACTTGACGATTCGACTATAACAAACATCGTATAGCATCGTCTCTGCAGTGTGTTGCTACAACCGGGCTCAAACTCTAGGCCCAAAACCATAGCTGAAATCAAACGCTCTGTGCCACCACAGGACGAACTTCCTTCATTAAGTACCCCGTTGTACAAATTTGAATTATTTGCCATTAAAATCCAGTCTTATTTATTTCATGCGCATACATATATATTTTGACTAGATCTATGGAGAGTCAAGCACAAAGAGGTAGGCCTACACAATGATAAAATAATATCAGAGCGGTACAAAAGTAGCAGCCACTAGAGGATACACCAAAAAGATGCCCAGTTAAAGCCAAAACATTTAACCATACAAATTGAGACTATTTTACCAAAACAATATAATAAATAAACAATTATCTTTCATGGGCTTGTAAGACACTAAATAAAAATTAAGAATAGATTTGGAAAAGATCTGGTTTAAGGTTGTTTATAAGAAGCAGAGAACAAAATATGCAGCTGAAATTCATCCGAGAAAGCAAAAACCGTCCAACAGTTAAAATAATTTTGCAAATGAGGAGTGACTAAAACACCTTTTTTTATTATTTTTTTCCAAAGTTGAAAAAAAACACACACCATTCTTGAAGAAAAAGCTTGCAATGGAACCAAGTATACAACTAAAGCTAAATCCACATCACATTTGATAACAATTCTAAAACAAACCTGATTAATTCTAGAGTTAAAACGAGGTCCATAGTTCATTATATAACTGTAACTTAACCGGTATTAAATTTAATAACGATTCTAGACCCTTCTTCAAAAAGGAAAAAATCAACAAAAAAAATGAGATATTTTATTGTTTAATAATAGGTATACAGCCCGATATTCGCTATAAAAGTGAAAATCCACCAACATCAAGTTTAATACTTATTCTAAACCTTCCTTCCAAAACAAACTAAAAAAAAAGGAAAAAAGCAAAAGAAGTAAAAGAAGAAAAAAATTGCTTATAATACTAAATTTATTTTTGATCGATAAAAGATTTAAACCAAGTCATTTTAGTGGGTTAGAACCAAGGTAATAATGTATAGGTCATTACAAATCTGAAAACAAGTCAATATTACAAATAATTTCTATTTTAAATCTTCCTCCAACAATAAAAGAAGGAAAAAAAACAAAAAGAAACAAATAGGAAAAAAAAATAAAAACCAAGCTATTTCAGAGTAAATGAATAAGCCATAGTTCATTATATAACTGAAAATAAACCAACATTAAGTTTGATATAGAAAAACAGTCTAAAGAAATGAAAAGAAAATGTTTACAACTCAGCTATTTTCGTGTTTGACTAAATTTATAATCCACAGTTTATTATATAACTGGGAAAGAACGAGTATTATATTTAATAATGGTTCTAAGCCTTCCTTCAAAAAGAAAAAAAAAATCAGAGCGAAAGAAATAAAAAGAATAAAAAAATATATTAAAACTCAGTCATTTTAGTGTTCAAAACAAAGTTTGTGGTCCACAATTCCTTATGTAACTGGAATTGAACCAAACATTAAATTTGATAACACTGCACTTAATAATGAATCTAAACTTTTCTCCCCTTCCCCTCCCCCCACCAAAAGAAAAAACGAAAGAAGTTGAAAAAAAAGGAAAAGATAGTATCAAACTCGGTCATTTTAGTGTTTAAAGCCCATAGCTAATTATATAGCTTGAACTAACACAAAATCAGGTTTAGTACTAATTAAGCTGATTTAACAATTAAACTGATTATCAATAAAAATTACAGATTATCTGTACTTACTTCTAGTACAGTACAGATAGATTACTCAGTACAGATTACTGAATATCTGTAAAAAGATTACAGATAAACTATAATCAGTTAAACTGATTAATGATTATCAGGTCTAGTAAGAAATCTGCCTTTCAAAACAAACATAAAAAAGACAATAAAACAAATGCAACAAAAATACACAGAAATAAAATTAACGCCGAGTTATTTTAGTATAAGTTCATAATCAGTAAAACTAAGCTCGTAATCTATAGATAGATATGCAACTGAAAGTGCACCAACATTACATTGGATAGTGATTCTAAACCTTAGATACAAACTACAACAAACAAAACAAATCACAAAAGAAGAAAATATAATCTTAAAACTGAATGATTTTAGTATTTAAAACAAAGTCCATAGTTCTTCATCAAACTGGTACTAACCCACTATAATTTTGTTTCTAATGCTAAATCTTAAATCTTTCTTCCAATACAAACAAAAAAAAAAAGAGAAAAAAAAACAATAAAAACAAAACCAGAAAGAAAACGTAATTAACACCGATTCATTTTAGTATTTAAAACTGACTTCAAACACTTAGTTCATTATATGACTGCAAGTAAACCAACATTACATTTAATACACAAAGAAAACAAAACAACAACAACAAAAAACGATTCATTTCAAAATAAACAAAAAATTAAAAACAAAAAATAAGAAAATAGAAAGAAACAAGCAACAACAAAATTATAACTAAGCCAATAAGTCTTCTAAATAAAGGCCATGGTCCACAAGCCCACAACTAAAAGTATGATATTTTACCTGTTTTAATTCAGGGTGGGCTACAAGCAGTTTATTAAGGACATTGACTAATTGAGGCTGAGATAGTCCTCGCATCAATACTTCAACCGGGGCATTATTACATTCGGGGCGGATCTCAAATTTTGGCCGCTTTGCATTTGGTGATCCCTGTAAAAATAACACAATATATATTTAATATTAAAACAAACTACCTGCAGGAGTATAACAACATAACAATGGTAAAGGAAGCAAACAATAGACTCACTAGTCCAAACAGTGGTATTGATCTCTGTTTCCTTGCCCTTCAGCCAGGAAGTGCATTTGGGGGTTGGGGACCAGCCATCCTGAGTTTTTGCACACTTCCTATTAGCTTTCTCTAGATTTCTCCAGGTACCCATTTAGGGCTGGGTCGACTCTGGCTAAGCTTACAGAGTCACGCCACTGTCCCCGTTCCAAACACAATAACCAGCAACACCAAGACTTGAACCCCTGCCTTTACGGACAAAGGTTTACAAGTCTAGCGCACTGTCCATTCGAATACTTTGGGTATAAATATAGAAGTTAACCAGAAAAGTAATCCTAAAAAATATAAGGAAAGAATAATAAAAAAGATACAGAGCTGGTTTTACTATCTAGTTGCGATTATCTAACGATAGTAACATACAAAGAAAATCATAGGTTGCCAGTGGGCAATTATCTTTTTCTTGTCATTTTTTCATCAAAATTTTTGGAAGACTTTTTTAGATATTAAACTACAAAATACCTAAAAGTCATTGCTATTGACTATAAGTATCATTTTTGTATGGAGACAGTCAAAGTGAATTCTTTTTTTTTCAATCGCCGGTGTTGTTCTATCATTTCAGCAAAGCATATTTTCCCAAGTGTTTCTATTCTAGAAAAACTGATCTCAATTTTTTTTTTCAGTTGTCTTTCTATTGCGAGTATGGGAAACACTCTCTTGTCGAGATAGTCAAAGCAGCTTACAGGAAAAGCATTGAGCAGTCAATTTGTCAATATTTTTTTTTCTGTGTTAATGTTTATTTCTGCAGATTTTAGTCAATAGCTTTCCTTGGCAATATAGTGCCCAGGGTATGATCTCAGCTGCAATAGGGTTAGGCGACAAGAAAAGTATTGAACAGTCGATTAGTCAATTTTGTTTTTTCTGTGCTAATATTTATTTTTACAAATTTTCGTCAATAGCTTGCCTTGGAAATATAGTGCCCATGATATGATCTCAGCTGCCATAAGACTAGGCGACAGGATTAAATCAGTTGTTGTAAAAAAAAAAAATCAACTGAACATCGGAAACTGTCGACATCTTATGTGATAATATCAACGGTCGTGGATGGTCTTTATCAGTTTTTATTGTCATGAACCTGACGAGCAAAAAATCCATTAAGAGCATCAACGCTACAACCTGAAAATTTAAAAGCAGAGGCAATCAATTCAGCTTCCTAACAAATGAAACAGATGCATTTATATTCAAAATGACAGGATAGATGATGCCAAACAATCAATCGACTTCTGGGTGATTGATCATGTTTTTTTTAAATAATTATTTTATAAGATCTAAGCATTTAAATTTGATTTCGTTCAGCCACCGTCTCAAGGTTTGAGATCCTTGCAAGATAGGTGTTATCATTGTTTGTTTTAATCTATAAATTGTTAGAGATAATCTTTATTTATTCATCATATTATTTTTATTTCCTATATTTTGGGTTTATTTCCAATGAACTATCCTTTTTTCTTTTTTCATATGCATAATTATTGACTTTTTTTTATCAAGTTCGTTGTAGAAGGAAGGTGTTAACACCGAGTACGTATGTTTTTTCTATTTATTTTTTTTCTGGGATTGTGGAGCTCCATATCGCCTGATTTGAGTTGTAGGGCTGCAAAATCCAAATGAACTCTCTCTCGGTTCTTCTGTCCTTTCTTTATGGGTAAATATTTTCCAGTATGGGTTTAGATATTTAAATATTTTATGTCATGATCCCGCTTCTATACAGGTCACAGAACCTTTGTGGGGATTATTGATTTTATTTATTTATTGTTAATTGTTTGAGATATATCTATCTATTGTCTTATAAATTGCACTAATAATTTCTTAGTTGTCAACAATAATAAGTAATAATAAAACGGTGAACATCCTCGCAAGAACATTTAGAGACACCACGAACCAAAATGTTAAGGGGGGCTCAGTGGATCTTAGAGATTCGTCAGCTTCTTTTCAGTAAAAAACATGAAATCTTATTACAAACTAAGATCAAAATCTTGGTAAAGTCGCGGCCCTTTTAGAACAACACGTAAGAGCAAGCGGTCTACCCCCCCCCCACTTACAAGTCACCCCTAAAACATCAAGGTGGGGGGGGTCGAAATCAGAGCTAAAGTACATGACAAACTATATAACGAGGCATTTTTTATTTACCTTTAATCCCTCTTGTATAATATATAGAATAAGAACAAAATCATTGACCATTCGTTGTCTTCTGAACCAATACTGTTTGTGAATACTTAATTCCAGACATTCTAGAGCAGCAATTTTCAAACTGAGGGCGATCTTGGTAGCAAAGCAAAAAGCAGAACACATTTTTACTGCTTGTACTAGTTTTTTTTATAATTATAGTTTTTGGCATCTCTTTGGTTACATTTTATTATTCATGTTAATGATTTAGTAAAGATTTAGTAAAGATTTGGAGTACAAGACATATTTTCCTAAAAAATGTTGCAGTGATTATATGAATTAAGCTTCTAAGGATAATTTAATGATTTAGTAAAGATTTGGAGTACAAGACATATTTACCTAAAAAATGTTGCAGTGATTATATGAATTAAGCTTCTAAGGACAATTTAATGATTTAGTAAAGATTTGGAGTACAAGACATATTTACCTAAAAAATGTTGCAGTGATTATATTAATTAAGCTTCTAAGGACAATTTAATGATTTAGTAAAGATTTGGAGTACAAGACATATTTACCTAAAAAATGTTGCAGTGATTATATGAATTAAGCTTCTAAGGACAATTTAATGATTTAGTAAAGATTTGGAGTACAAGACATATTTACCTAAAAAATGTTGCAGTGATTATATGAATTAAGCTTCTAAGGACAATTTAATGATTTAGTAAAGATTTGGAGTACAAGACATATTTACCTAAAAAATGTTGCAGTGATTATATGAATTAAGCTTCTAAGGACAATTTAATGATTTAGTAAAGATTTGGAGTACAAGACATATTTACCTAAAAAATGTTGCAGTGATTATATGAATTAAGCTTCTAAGGACAATTTAATGATTTAGTAAAGATTTGGAGTACAAGACATATTTACCTAAAAAATGTTGCAGTGATTATATGAATTAAGCTTCTAAGGGCAATTTAATGATTTAGTAAAGATTTGGAGTACAAGACATATTTACCTAAAAAATGTTGCAGTGATTATATGAATTAAGCTTCTAAGGACAATTTAATGATTTAGTAAAGATTTGGAGTACAAGACATATTTACCTAAAAAATGTTGCAGTGATTATATGAATTAAGCTTCTAAGGACAATTTAATGATTTAGTAAAGATTTGGAGTACAAGACATATTTACCTAAAAAATGTTGCAGTGATTATATGAATTAAGCTTCTAAGGATAATTTATTGATTTAGTAAAGATTTGGAGCACAAGACATATTTACCTAAAAAATGTTGCAGTGATTATATGAATTAAGCTTCTAAGGATAATTTATTGATTTAGTAAAGATTTGGAGTACAAGACATATTTACCTAAAAAATGTTGCAGTGATTATATGAATTAAGCTTCTAAGGATAATTTATTGATTTAGTAAAGATTTGGAGTACAAGACATATTTTCCTAAAAAATGTTGCAGTGATTATATGAATTAAGCTTCTAAGGATAATTTATTGATTTAGTAAAGATTTGGAGTACAAGACATATTTTCCTAAAAAATGTTGCAGTGATTATATGAATTAAGCTTCTAAGGATAATTTATTGATTTAGTAAAGATTTGGAGTACAAGACATATTTTCCTAAAAAATGTTGCAGTGATTATATGAATTAAGCTTCTAAGGATAATTTATTGATTTAGTAAAGATTTGGAGTACAAGACATATTTACCTAAAAAATGTTGCAGTGATTATATGAATTAAGCTTCTAAGGACAATTTAATGATTTAGTAAAGATTTGGAGTACAAGACATATTTACCTAAAAAATGTTGCAGTGATTATATGAATTAAGCTTCTAAGGACAATTTAATGATTTAGTAAAGATTTGGAGTACAAGACATATTTACCTAAAAAATGTTGCAGTGATTATATGAATTAAGCTTCTAAGGACAATTTAATGATTTAGTAAAGATTTGGAGTACAAGACATATTTACCTAAAAAATGTTGCAGTGATTATATGAATTAAGCTTCTAAGGACAATTTAATGATTTAGTAAAGATTTGGAGTACAAGACATATTTACCTAAAAAATGTTGCAGTGATTATATGAATTAAGCTTCTAAGGACAATTTAATGATTTAGTAAAGATTTGGAGTACAAGACATATTTACCTAAAAAATGTTGCAGTGATTATATGAATTAAGCTTCTAAGGATAATTTATTGATTTAGTAAAGATTTGGAGTACAAGACATATTTACCTAAAAAATGTTGCAGTGATTATATGAATTAAGCTTCTAAGGATAATTTATTGATTTAGTAAAGATTTGGAGTACAAGACATATTTACCTAAAAAATGTTGCAGTGATTATATGAATTAAGCTTCTAAGGATAATTTATTGATTTAGTAAAGATTTGGAGTACAAGACATATTTTCCTAAAAAATGTTGCAGTGATTATATGAATTAAGCTTCTAAGGATAATTTATTGATTTAGTAAAGATTTGGAGTACAAGACATATTTACCTAAAAAATGTTGCAGTGATTATATGAATTAAGCTTCTAAGGACAATTTAATGATTTAGTAAAGATTTGGAGTACAAGACATATTTACCTAAAAAATGTTGCAGTGATTATATGAATTAAGCTTCTAAGGACAATTTATTGATTTAGTAAAGATTTGGAGTACAAGACATATTTACCTAAAAAATGTTGCAGTGATTATATGAATTAAGCTTCTAAGGATAATTTATTGATTTAGTAAAGATTTGGAGTACAAGACATATTTACCTAGAAAATGTTGCAGTGATTATATGAATTAAGCTTCTAAGGACAATTTAATGATTTAGTAAAGATTTGGAGTACAAGACATATTTACCTAAAAAATGTTGCAGTGATTATATGAATTAAGCTTCTAAGGACAATTTAATGATTTAGTAAAGATTTGGAGTACAAGACATATTTACCTAAAAAATGTTGCAGTGATTATATGAATTAAGCTTCTAAGGATAATTTATTGATTTAGTAAAGATTTGGAGTACAAGACATATTTACCTAAAAAATGTTGCAGTGATTATATGAATTAAGCTTCTAAGGATAATTTATTGATTCAGTAAAGATTTGGAGTACAAGACATATTTACCTAAAAAATGTTGCAGTGATTATATGAATTAAGCTTCTAAGGATAATTTATTGATTTAGTAAAGATTTGGAGTACAAGACATATTTTCCTAAAAAATGTTGCAGTGATTATATGAATTAAGCTTCTAAGGACAATTTAATGATTTAGTAAAGATTTGGAGTACAAGACATATTTTCCTAAAAAATGTTGCAGTGATTATATGAATTAAGCTTCTAAGGATAATTTATTGATTTAGTAAAGATTTGGAGTACAAGACATATTTACCTAAAAAATGTTGCAGTGATTATATGAATTAAGCTTCTAAGGACAATTTAATGATTTAGTAAAGATTTGGAGTACAAGACATATTTACCTAAAAAATGTTGCAGTGATTATATGAATTAAGCTTCTAAGGACAATTTAATGATTTAGTAAAGATTTGGAGTACAAGACATATTTACCTAAAAAATGTTGCAGTGATTATATGAATTAAGCTTCTAAGGACAATTTAATGATTTAGTAAAGATTTGGAGTACAAGACATATTTACCTAAAAAATGTTGCAGTGATTATATGAATTAAGCTTCTAAGGATAATTTATTGATTTAGTAAAGATTTGGAGTACAAGACATATTTACCTAAAAAATGTTGCAGTGATTATATGAATTAAGCTTCTAAGGATAATTTATTGATTTAGTAAAGATTTGGAGTACAAGACATATTTACCTAAAAAATGTATCAGTGATTATATGAATTAAGCTTCTAAGGACAATTTAATGATTTAGTAAAGATTTGGAGTACAAGACATATTTACCTAAAAAATGTTGCAGTGATTATATGAATTAAGCTTCTAAGGACAATTTAATGATTTAGTAAAGATTTGGAGTACAAGACATATTTACCTAAAAAATGTTGCAGTGATTATATGAATTAAGCTTCTAAGGACAATTTAATGATTTAGTAAAGATTTGGAGTACAAGACATATTTACCTAAAAAATGTTGCAGTGATTATATGAATTAAGCTTCTAAGGACAATTTAATGATTTAGTAAAGATTTGGAGTACAAGACATATTTACCTAAAAAATGTTGCAGTGATTATATGAATTAAGCTTCTAAGGACAATTTAATGATTTAGTAAAGATTTGGAGTACAAGACATATTTACCTAAAAAATGTTGCAGTGATTATATGAATTAAGCTTCTAAGGACAATTTAATGATTTAGTAAAGATTTGGAGTACAAGACATATTTACCTAAAAAATGTTGCAGTGATTATATGAATTAAGCTTCTAAGGACAATTTAATGATTTAGTAAAGATTTGGAGTACAAGACATATTTACCTAAAAAATGTTGCAGTGATTATATGAATTAAGCTTCTAAGGACAATTTAATGATTTAGTAAAGATTTGGAGTACAAGACATATTTACCTAAAAAATGTTGCAGTGATTATATGAATTAAGCTTCTAAGGACAATTTAATGATTTAGTAAAGATTTGGAGTACAAGACATATTTACCTAAAAAATGTTGCAGTGATTATATGAATTAAGCTTCTAAGGACAATTTAATGATTTAGTAAAGATTTGGAGTACAAGACATATTTACCTAAAAAATGTTGCAGTGATTATATGAATTAAGCTTCTAAGGACAATTTAATGATTTAGTAAAGATTTGGAGTACAAGACATATTTACCTAAAAAATGTTGCAGTGATTATATGAATTAAGCTTCTAAGGACAATTTAATGATTTAGTAAAGATTTGGAGTACAAGACATATTTACCTAAAAAATGTTGCAGTGATTATATGAATTAAGCTTCTAAGGACAATTTAATGATTTAGTAAAGATTTGGAGTACAAGACATATTTACCTAAAAAATGTTGCAGTGATTATATGAATTAAGCTTCTAAGGACAATTTAATGATTTAGTAAAGATTTGGAGTACAAGACATATTTACCTAAAAAATGTTGCAGTGATTATATGAATTAAGCTTCTAAGGACAATTTAATGATTTAGTAAAGATTTGGAGTACAAGACATATTTACCTAAAAAATGTTGCAGTGATTATATGAATTAAGCTTCTAAGGATAATTTATTGATTTAGTAAAGATTTGGAGTACAAGACATATTTACCTAAAAAATGTTGCAGTGATTATATGAATTAAGCTTCTAAGGATAATTTAATGATTTAGTAAAGATTTGGAGTACAAGACATATTTACCTAAAAAATGTAGTGATTTTTGGATTATAATGGCAAAATTACCTCATGTTATTCATACTAGGAAGGAGTGTTCGGCTATAATTCACTGAGGACACTGATAAGCACTGAGGACAGCCGAAACAAGGTCTTTGTTGAAACATTTGCTTTTGTTCTTTTCTTTCACAGGCTGTGATTTTCCTCGCGTTTTCTTAGTTGTAACAACTTTTTTAGTAGTAACAACTTTAAGATCAGCCACTTGCTCACTGATCTCCTGCGTCGTTTTTCTTTAAGGTTAACAATCATGCACATCAAAAATTTCCTTAATACCTCAACCAAAGGCAATGCAAATACAATACAACAAAATTGTATACATTGACTGAATTGAAAATCAAGTAGTTGCGAGCATCAAGCCATAGCTAATCGAACATTTCGTGGTAACGAACTGTAGTAAGGAGCAACCCGGCTTAATAGTAAACGAAACTCTAAAAAACGATAATTTCAAGCTCCTATCTACAAAAATGGGGAATTTCGTATTTTTTGCCAGAAGACAGATCACAGGTGCGTGTTTTTTTTTTAAGCTACATATTAATTTTTATTTTTTAATATTATTTTTTAAGTTACATATTAAGCTACCATGTGCATATGGTATCGCTGTGCAAAGTGTTTGACACCTTGAGTTTTATTAATTTTTTTATTAATTCTTAATGATTTTTAATTTTTATTTTATTTAATTTATTTTATTAATTTTTATTTAATTTTAATCATTGATAATTTTTAATGAAAGTGTTTGTAAGTCACTGAGCCAGTTTTAAAGAGATGGCCATAAAATAAATTTTAAAACGTTTGGATACCGAGGTTATACCTAGATATACCTAGAAATTTATTTCTAGAAACTCATACAATATCATCTGCCAGGTTTTAATTCCACTTTGGCTATATTTTCTTTTTCAAATAATTTACCATAGGATATCAAAGCCTACCATTCACTTGAATATTCAAGAAAAGCATACTTGAAACCATGAAATCATAAATTTTCAATAATTTATTGGATTTCAAACGTCTAAAGAATCGATTCGACTTTAAACTAATTATTATATTATTTTGTGAATATTTACAATCTATGGGTAAACCAATGATGTTCAATTCTGGGTAGGCTTTCTTCTTAATTTTTTTATCTTGATATTTTTAACTCTTGTGAAAATCTCTTTCGTCCTGAGAACGCTTTCTTTTCTTTTGTTTATGGTTGTTTCTTTACTATTTTTGCCATTCTCGAAGGCCACTCAACTACAAGAAAGGGTTACATCCGTTCGTAATAATGCAGAAAAAACTAAAATAAATCATTTTTGGAAAAAAAAACTTAACAGGGTACTCTAATGCATCATTGCAGTTGGACCCAGTCATTTCCACAAAGAGCAAAAATAGGAGCTGGCAACAGGGTCTATGGAAAGTAGGCACCACTCTCAGACCTTTTTTAGTATACAATAACCTTTACTGGGATTGAGTTTAAGGTTGTTGAACACCCCCTACTATGTAAAACAATACCATTCCTGTGAAATAATGCTATTTAAGCATTACTAAGGTACCTAAGGTACCAGCAAAGGCAGTTTTAGAGTTACCATCACCTATACTGAGGATAGGTTTAAAGCTCTTTGCTGAGGCCAAGGAAAGATATAAATATGTATATAGGTACGAGGAATAGCATTTCCTAAACGTGTGAAACAAGGCCGTCTTCGGAGCGTTTTTATTTTACATTGATTTCTTTCTCCAAACACAAAAAAATTTCTAAGTCTGGCATTCTACCATTAAAGTAACTGGTAGCATCAAACACCCTGTAATATTAATAAATAATAATTAAAAATGAGGATATTGGAACATGCCTTTTTGGGACTCATAGCTGATAGATCATATAGAGGTAGTCTTTTGCGTGGACTTTGACGAGTAAAATATCTTGGAGGTGTTCCTTTTGATGGTGTAACTTCCCCTCTTTTAGATGGCGTTACTTGCTTGTTAGGCGTCCTATAATACACAAAATGCGATTATCTTTCTTCTCAACCACATTGTACAGGAAAAATATGACAAAATCACAAAATGTTAAATGGTGTATGTCCCGTATAGTCAAGTGTCGGTTGTTGTTGGTAGCTTGCAACTTTCCCCTCTCTTTTGAGGGATGAGTTTTGCCTGACCGAGCTGGTCTGAAGCTGGTGGGTGGGGTGCCCGGGATGAAGATATGATAGTTGATGTCCTGACATAATCAAGGAAGGCTATTCTGCAAACAGAAAAGAAAAGGAACCAGCAGAAAAGAAAAGAGATATACAAGCCCTATCTTAAAACGCCTGTCTGGGAGAAGGGAGGGGAAAGTAGCAGCCCAACATCTATTGATGTTTTTTGGTGGGGAAGGGGGTGAGAAGGCAATGAAACTTTGTTGCCAGATTCTCCACATAATCTTACAAGTCCACAAAGCATTAATAGATTAATAACATCCTTAAAATCCCCAAAAATATTCAGGTTTGTTATGATAAAACTAATATTTCAAGTCCACAGTAATAAAATTTCTTGTCAAACATGTCGTGTTAACGAACTGTAAGTAAAGAGCGACTCGTCCCAAACGTAGCCAAAAATCTAAAATAAAGAATTTTAATAACAATTGATACATCAAGAGAATTGGCTCTTCACACTGATTCCAAAAGCATAAAATTCTTCTTTTTTTTTTTAACCCATCAAAAGCTATGAGCTTGAGAAAATTCGCCTGCTTTTCGAAAAAGATCAAGCAATCTTAATAATAGTCTCATCAGATTCAGCATATCAGAGAGCCCTGATGTAGAAGTTTCAAGCTCCTAGTGGAATTTCGTGTTTTATTTCCAGAAAAAGATCACGGATCCATGTTTATTTGTTGTTTCTTTAAGGATAATCATTTTGAAAGAATAGTCCTAAAAAATCAGAGGAGGTCTCATTTGAAATGAAAAGATGGTAGAGCAACTAGCTTCCCTCCCACACCTCTTTTTTCCTCAAAGACATCCGATCAAAATTTTCAGATAACCATTTGATTCGGCACAGTTGAAAGCTCCAGTAACTATGCCTTTAGGGATGGAATAGTTATCACATGTTTTGTAATCGCATATTTTCATGTGCTTCACTTTCGTTTTTGACTCGTTGTAACTTTCGCTGCCTCTTTTTTTCCAAAATTAAGGCTCTTAGCGAATTTTCTCAAACTCGTAAACTATCTAGATCACTTTTTAGGTCAGAAACTCCTAGGATACCAATTTTCGAAAAAAAAAAATGTGGTTCCGTTTTCGAAGAAAAATACATGAATGTACAAATATTGCTCGTTTAAAGAGAACTAACTCTACTACGGATAAAAACTTATTTCTAGAAATATATTTTTCTTGTCAAAATGTTGGCATTATCATAGATTTTCTTTTTATCTCAGACATTCCTAGAAAAAAGGTAATACCCAAACCCACAATTGACTTACCTACTTCTAATGGAGTAGAGGTAAAAGTTTTAAGATTAAAAACTAAGCATTGTTAGCTTTGTTTTCCAGTTTAGGGATGTAGAGGGTTTGAAACCCAGAGAATCCTTTAGTCAAAATGCCAGTCTCTATTTTAATTACCTTTGCAGCTTTGTTTCATTTTCTGGACTGTATGTCAGGGGGACTTTCCTTCGACCCCGAAACCTGATTACAAGTTCATCTGGAGATGGCGCCGGTGACAAAACCGAAGACGGTACAAGTCCTAAAATAATAATAATACTAAAACTACCTACATTTTTTGGTAAATAATACTAATGCATAAGAAAATTGGTTTAGACATGCATGACTCTAGCCAAGAGCCGAATATCAATAATTTTTTTCTGAGATGGGGGGGGGCTAAACAATGCAGACAGGCAGATATATTATCCATACTTCCACAAAGAGAAGAGAGGGGGAGGCCCCCTTGAGAATGGCCCACACGATCCCCAAGGAAAATTTAAACATTATAGCTAAAAATTACTTTTTTTTACTTTGACAAAACTAGAAAATATTTCAGAATAATATTAAATAAGCCGAGAAGCGAGAGAAAAATTCTAAGCAATTATAAGCAGATGACCAAAAACTTACAGACACTAGAAAAAAACCCAAACTAGTAGGTATAGCTAAAAAAAATATTTGCAAAGTAAGAGCGAATTACATGAGAAAAAAAGCCAAATTATAAAAGAAATATTGGAAATTATTTCCCAAATCTTGAGATATTGGGTTTCCCAAAGGAGTTCGGCGTATCACTCTTCACGGAAAACCTCTTTGGAAGAATTCTTTCCACGTGTAAAATTGAGCAGCCAAAGGGAAATTAAGGGAAGTCTAGAGAATGAAAAAGAAGAAAGGATAGTGAAATATTCTACATGTATTGCAAAATACATGTCGAACATATGGTGTATAATTAAACAGTTCATGCAAAAGAACTGCAATTAAAAAGTGATTTGGGCCAATAGTAATCAAAACTTGAAAAAAAAACTGATAAACATTAATAAATAAAAAGAATTGGCTTTTTATGCGGATTCCAAATTATACAGTTTATTAAGCTTAATTTACAAATAACGCCTGAGAAAATTAGCCTGCTTGCGGAAAATTGATTTACGGAATCAATTTTGATTGACAGAACATGATTGACAGAAACTTCAACCAAAAAACGAAGCGACCTTTATGAAAATCACACTATCACATTCATCATATTAGAGAATCCTAGCACGGCAGTTTCAAACTTTTATGGAATTTTGCGTTTATTTTCAGAAGAAAGATCAGGGATGCCTTGTTTTTTTTTTTTTTGCTTCTCAGTGGTGATTGTATCAAACTGATGGACCTAGAATATCAGGAGACATTTTAAAGGCAATTCATAGTTCTAGCAACTTTTTAAAGTGACAAAAATTTGCGTCACGTGGAAGTGACGTTTCTACGATTTTGTGGCAAAAATATGAGATTTTGCCCCACGTAGGACAAAGTTGCTACAGATTACAGATGCTGAAATATCCAATCAATTTAAAAGTATAAAAAGTTATATATTGAGTTTCGCAGTTGTGGAGAAGTCAGAAGTTGAGTCAGTAACCTGGTGAATGAACATAAACAGATTGTATTTCTGCACGAGAGCATAAGACGGGCGAAGAGTAGATTGGAGTATAGAAAACAATCTATCATTTTGTGGACTACGTTAAAGTTACCACATATTACTATCTTGTTCCTCATACGCTTCGCTAAGAACCTGCTAATACGCTAACAAGCTTGGCTGAATTAGGCTTTAGATTGTTGATTTCGCTAGTTTGCTGGCAAATAAACATTCACGAGAACAAGGCTTTGTCAACAGGCTAACTCCGCAGCCAGGTATGGGAAAAGGTCCAAAGCTGCCAGTAGCAGAATTAGACAGAATTCCAAAAGCTGCCCACACTTTAGCAGCACAACTAGCGTTTTGACAGCTTTTCTTTGATTAAATAGTATTTTTATATTCAAAAATGGTTTTCAGACAAAATCTGCCAACAAATTTGAAAACTGCCAAGTAGCATTGCCACTTTGCTACCCCACTTTTTGCAAAGTGGTTCACAGTCATAGAAAACTCGCAGGCATCAAGTAACGACCCATTCAGATAATTACTGGCAATGACAATGAGGCCTCTGCTGGGACGAGTCACTGCTGAGGACCTCGTGGCAGGGTGAAATAGGTAAGTCTTATTTAGCACTCGATGAAAATTACTTTTATTTTCACTCATATGCAGGGGTTCTTAGACGCATCACTCGATGAAAAATGCTTATATTTCCACTCATAAGCAGGGGTTCTTAGACGCATAAAATGCCATGCTTCGAGATACAGTCATAAAGGAACTGCAACTTAAGCCGAGTTATGCTAATATATGTTACGAGAATATATCGATAAACTTGTCGCCATTATTTACTTGATTTGACGATCGCTTTTAGAGCAGAAAAACGGGAGGCTAAATGCAGGGTGATCTCCGCCGCACCTGGAACATTTCACAAAACTGGCAGAACATGGACTATTCTTCGAAGTTTCGTGGTTTCTAGCACAGATAGCACAATTTGGTTCGGATTCGGTACAGTCTTTGCAATATGGTTAAGCGACTAACATTTATAGCAACATTTTTGCACAGATGAAAAGTGTTCGATTTTGAAGAACATGTAGCAGCCTCAAATTTGCACTTTTGGATGGACACACTAGCTTGTGACAAGCTATTTTGCAAGTTCGCAACAATGTCATCAGCCTGCGTCGAATCTTTCATGAAGAAAATTAGGTTATTAACCCGAGCAATGGCTTTGGCAATAGCTCCAGGACCACACATAGAGTCTACAATGTCTTTTAGTTTGTTACACAAGTCAGACAGTCTTTTTGTGGCTGTTTAATCATAATCGAAGTTGGTATGTTTCCTTCAGGCTTGGCCATTCCTTTCCATCAAGAGCGCCCGGGATCCTGTCGAGAGTAGACACAATCCTGTTGCAACAATAACTCATTTTACAAGTTAGAGCTGTAAATGCGTCGTAGGGAATCACTGGTACCTCTTTAGGATTGCAAATCATGAAAAGTCCATTTAGTTTACTTCACCTATCATCCTGCAAAATATTGGCACTGGCTGTAGAGCATCTGTCCTTTTTCAAACCATCCTCCAAAAATTGATCAATAAAGAACTTGTACGCAAGCGCTGCTGAATCGCTAAAAAAAAAAATTCGTCATTGCGATTGCAGCATCCTTTGTACAATCAGTTTGTTTAACTGACCATTGCAGAGAGTTCAGGTTAGGACAATACACGTATACACAGTAGTATTTGGATTCATTTCATTCCACTTATGCATAGGATGTACCCCAATAAACAAGGGAAGCATCGGTCCCCATTCCACCTGATCCCTACAGTTTAAGGGAGAATCTCCCGGTAGGTACAACAGCACTTGCGACAGGGAACTACCCCTCTTCTGCTTGCCGATTAGAGCTATGTTAAAACTGCTTTGCACACTATAAATGAATGTCCAGGAAATAGGTCAGTAGATCTGTAGACACATATATAGGTCAATAAAAATATGTCAGGATTATACATCACTACAATACCTATTGTGAAATTGTTTGTCTTCACTACAACTTACTGAATTATTAATGTCCATGCTAGATTCTGACTCCTTGTTATTGAAATTGAAAAAAAAACTTTAAAGGTACTTCAGAAAGAAAACCTACTCATGTATGCCTAGTGGATGGGTTCTTGCTGGCAAGGAGTGCACTGGTATTGTGTACTACAGTTGTCAGCGGGGATGTCACGTATGGAGGGAGGGGGGAGAACAATCAATAATGTTTTCAGCCAGTCAGATAAAAAAATTTAGTCAGTAAAATGGTGGTGCAAAGTACTATTTTACTGGCTCAATTTTTCTTATTACAGCGAAGGGCTGATGGAACTATGTGACGTAAAATCAATCAGAGAAGATCAGTCTCAGTTGGTAAAGAAAAAAAGAGAAGTAATTTTAATAGCAATATTACCCATATCAGTGGGTAAAAAAGACCATTGTCCCTCCTCAAAAAAAATGGCTAGCGACTCATGTAGGTGGTACCAGATCAAGCAAATACTCATACTTTGCAGTCCCAGCCTGTTATCTCTGGGTACTTCCATCAACCAACTCCATATTATCGCATTATTTTCTTTAACCTGCATCTTACCCTGCTATGATAGCTCGATCACCAAAAACATGAAAAAAGAAATAAACGCCAGTATTTTGGAATTTAAGTAGAATATTCTGAAATTCCTTCTTTCTTTACTATTTTTATTTGGTACACTTTCTCTTTGACTGCTCAATTTTGCATATTTCGGGAATTTTCCATGGGGAGAATTTTGTATAGAAGAGACATTTCTGGAGAGGGGATCCACTGGGAGAATCTTCCAGGAGAATATGTCTAGCACCAGTTACAAAAAATGCATGCCAACAGTAACTAATCCAATTAAAATTTCAGTTAATATTTACTTTTCATCTTTTATTAAGTCAGTGAATCAACCAATAATTTCAATTAAATACATTTATTTCAGTCCATTCAATTCAATTAATTTTAATTTCAATTGATATATTAGATTTTTCAAACACAGACATTGAGAGTAGTAAGGATTCAGGGACTTAGTTCTTGTATTGAATTATTCCTGTTCTTGATTTATTTTTTTATTAGCATATAAAATCCTTACAAAGCAATGACACATTCTCAAAATCCCTCTATACTTCTACAGTAAACAGAGGCGGGAGGGGAAATTAAATCCTGCTCTTCATTTGTCTATTCTATTTAATTGTTACAAAGCAACTGAATACCTTAAACCAGAAGTGGGACAGACCTAGTTTGAGTTACTTTTTGCTTTTTCCAGCTATTCAACTAAATAAAGTCAACTGTTCGACGCAGGAGTGAGACAGAACCACCATAACCACTTCAGCTACAGCATAAAAGCTTCCATCTTCTTTAACAAAATTTATTTTCAATGCTTCAATTTTATGATGAGTCTTTTAGTTTCTAGTTATGTGTCACTTCTTCTACTTGAAACCAATTGATAAGAAGTTAAAATCCATACTTTGATGAGAAAAGTCAACAAAGACGCTTTCTAAGCTGCTCAATAGAGAGTCAATAACAAAAAGATTTTGTTATAGCTTCAAAAGTTGGATGTTTTGTTGTTAAACTTATGGAGATCAATGATCAAGGTTGTACCCCCCCCCCATCCGCCCTCTATAATACAATTGGTTTATAAACATATAGACAGTTCCCCATCTGCAGAACAAAATATTCTATGACTTTGGTCACTAAAATACTGTTTACCCAATACACAGCCATTACAAAAACTCATCACATATGTTAAAATACAAAAAAAAACAGAAATTAATGAAACAGGATCATGTTATTCGCCTGATGTGTGCCTTTTGCTATCTGTCTCACCTGAGACACCTATATATCCCTTGGGAGTGAAGGTTTTTTTCAGAGGGACCCATCAGTAAATTAGAAAATCCTTGGGGATCAAGGTTGTTGCCTCCCTCCCCCCTCCCCTCTGCTCAGTAAGCCTCATTTACAGACAATACTACAAATATCAACTGATATAAACTCAATTACTTATGAAAATTAAAAAAATTCAGTCAAGCATTTCATAGGGTAATCATAAAGTAAAATCCTCACTTTGGTCCCTCTCAAACCCTGACTGGAATGTCTGTCTCTGTAGTTCTCCAAGTGCTCTAGTAGGTCTTCTTGGTGTCAGCATAAAATCTTCCATTGCTATATATTAGGATTTTCTTCTTTCTTTCTCTATCTAAAACAGAAAAAATAATTTATCAGAGTTGTGCCCAAACCCGTATTTTTACTAAATTTTATAACCTGTTAGGATATGAGAGGATCATAGATTGCTTAAAGACAAAAATATTGAGACTATGAATACTAGTTAAGTCGGAATGCTCAAATAGTAGGTAGGTTACACATTTTTTGCAAAGAAATCATGCCCAACTTGAAGTGTATGAGAAATGTGTGAGTGTATGAAGTATGAGTGTATGAAGTGTATGAGAAACCATTGTTGCACTGTTGACCCTTCCAATCCAACACCCTCACCTCTCCCATTACCAACTACTAAATGGAAGGTAGACACTTTGTGGGATGTATAAATTGAAAATGGTTACTGATTCTTAATCAATATGATTTTTTCAATCTCCAAGATTTTAACGTATATAAATAGAGAAACCAATGCTTGACAGCTTCAACTAAAAGTAAAGAGCAACACCTATACTTAAAACAAACAGAAATTGGTATGTATATGAAAGGAGTTTCCCCTTCCATAAGACCTTGCTCTTTGTGCTAAAGTTTTAACTTTTTGTTCTAATTCTTTAAGAACAATTCTTGAAACACAATGGCTATTTAATTAGAACAATAAGCTTTGCTTTAAATTCTATAAAAAACACAAATTATCATACACATGAAATGGGTTTGCCTTCTCTCAAGACTTCCCTTGTTAAGCAAAAAAAAATTATAGAACTTTAGAACAAAGCTTATTGTTCTAATTAAATGGCCATTGTGTTTCAGGAATTGTTCTTAAAGAGTTAGGACAAAAAGTCAAAATTTTAGCATAGAGAACAAGGTCTTGCGGAAGGGGAAACTCCTTTCATATACATAATAATTTCCGTTTGTTTCAAATTTTGATGTTGCTCCTTACTTTAAGTTGAAAAAACTTGTTTTTTTTGTAGCTACAAAATTCCTTCTCCCTACAGAAAAAAACTCAAATATAATTCTCCTAATTTTGAAAGCCTTATTATCAACAGTGGGGGGGGGGGTTCTGTATGCCAGGGGGGGGGGGGGGGGTAAACGCCTAGAACCCAGGAATATATAGCATACAAAATAAATAAAACACTAAAGCAATTAAATTCTTACTTTATAATATGTAGCATGTTATTATAAATCAGATTTGTGGGTTTCCTTCTGTTGTTATCCATTTTTAAAATTCATGTCAAATAATATTTATATTCATGACTCAGGCAAAAGCTAAATTTCATCAGAATTCACAATATAGGAACCCATTTGACATAGAACAAAGATACTATTACAAAATACTACTCAGTTCCTGTTTTAATGATTTTCCAAAAATACTAATCAATTCACTTACAAATGCACCTCGTCCTCCCCTTGATGGGAGGAGGAGGAAGCTGCTCCCCCAGATGTGCACCATTAGGTGCAAGCAATTGCCTTAGTAAATTTTAGTTTAGGGGTTTATAAGTATCTTAAAAAGTATTTCAGCAAAGTTAATAAAACTCACAGGAATGCAATCACAGGATTAATGATCTTCTTGGAAAGTATTTTGAAGAACCCACCTCTGCTACTTCTTCCTTCAAAGGGCACATAATTTATAATTTTTATGTTTATAAAAGCAATACTTTGCAAAAGAGACTGCCTGCTCAAGTGAGGCAGAAGAACAGTGTCTTGAGCTTCATGCCTTTGCTCAATCCTATATATGGTTCTGAAGATCTGTAAATCTATTTCTCACACTTAAGAAAAAACTCTTGATAAGGTGCAGACTTTCATTGAAATAAAGGATTATATTTTCAAAATCTATAGCTAAGGAAAAGACATCAAAAACTCAAAATTAAGGTAAGTTCCTGGGTCATTTCTATTTAAAGCACTTAAAGGGGCTCCAAACTGACCATAGTGACAAAAATCTAAAAAAAAAACAGTCTAGTGACGAAATATTACAATTTGCAGCTGATCCAGAAATTGTTGTTATTATTTTCATTAGTCTTAGTAGTAAAATGCTATTCTGAAAACAAATTTGAAGGAAATTTTAAAAAGAGCCTGAAACCTTTCAAAAAGACATCACAGCAAAACAAAATGTACAGCATTGCTGACAACCCTTAATAGGAAACTTACATCCACCCTCTTGAAAAGCAAGGAAAATGAAATATTTGGATGAATAGCACTGATGTGTCGTCTTTTTTTTTATTCTGATTTTTTTTTTCCTTGTTGCTAACAGGGCACTGAAACATCATAGAGTTGTTTAAGGCCCACTGTAGAAGCTAATTTGGTATATGCCTAGAATTGGGGCTATAGAGCAGGAAACATGTTAAGAAAACAATTCTTACTGCATAAATACCTTACCTCAAATCAAACTTACCAGCAATAGGATGATCCTGTAGTTAATGATCAGTGATGACTGTGTGTTGACTGATCAGGTAAGTCCTAAACTAATTGTCAGGGCTTGATGCACCATTCCTTTTCAACTGATAATTTTAATCACTCAATACTGGCAGAAGAAAATGTATCAAATTTAATTGCAGAAAAATTGTAGTTGAAAATTTTTGAAAGCAATTCCACTATACTTCACCCCTTCCCCCACTTAATATGCAAACATATGGCCCAAATTGAATAGGTTTATATTTACTATGCGTTTTTCTGCTTCATGATTTGATCAGTGTTGATTAAATTTATGGGTGTATAGGTTAAAACAAGAGTGATGCATGGCAAAGTACATGAGAAATGTATAATTTAGGTTACATATTTGTGTAGCATTCCACTATGTGCTTAATTTCCTGCAGTACCTATACCATGCTCTGCTTATGTGATGCTTGTGCTGTGCTTATACATTGCTTTATTTTATAGGTAGCCTGCATCAATAAACTTTATCAATAAAAACAATACATGGTGTCAGAAGTGGGATCCATAAATCACCATGGAGGTCCAGCAACCAACCATAAACTGGATAGTGGCTCTGTTGCTGAAGAATGGAACTGATTTGAACAACATGTCCAGCTGATGTACATCAGACCCCTAGTAGAAAAAAAACTGTCCATGTGTGCTTGTCTTCTGATCTGGGGAAAAAGGCAGAGAAATTTTCAGTATTTTTGAGCTTAAGGATGTCAAAGCTCACAAAATAGAACCTCTCCTAGAACACTTCCAGAAATATGCTAGTCCAAAGAAAAATACTGCCTTTGCATGGTTCCTCTTCCAAAAACAGGACCAGTTGGAAGGTAAAAGTGTTGAAAAGTAAATTACAAACTTAAAGACATTAGCTAAACCATGTCAGTATAACTAACAGGACAAGAGGAGCTGGGATAGAATTGTCTGTGGAATCAAAAACCAGGCAGTCAGAGAGGAGCTACTGGCTGAAAGTGACTCATTGACACTAGAAAATGCTGTTGCAAGATGCAGAACCCACGAGATGACCCAGGCTCAGTTAAAATCATTTAGTGGAAGTAACTCAATACCACTTAAGCAGGAAATAGATACAATTACACACAACTCACCTTGAAATAACTTTCAAAGTCAGAGAGAGTTGGTAAGCAGCATTCTAAAAAGTAAAGAATGCTACTTTTGTGGTGGGGCATACTTGCCCAAATATGTTTGCACAGCAAAAGGTAAAATGTGTTCACAGTGTAGGAAGCAAAATCATTTTGCCAAAGTCTATTGAAGCAAGTCTGTGAGTGTGAGATGAAGAAAACAAGCAAACAGGAGCAACTCCAGAAAAAGACGAGAAAGTATTCCTGTATATCACCAATCAGGACAATGGGAAAGACAAAGCCATTGTTACCCTCATAATAAACAATCAGCTTCCAGTCACCTTCAAACTGGATACAGGGGCCCAAGCTAACATAATTCCAAAATCAGTCTTTGATCAGCTCAGCCCAAAACCCAAACTCCAGTCAACTAACCAAAGACTCACTAGCTACTGTGGTGCCAAGATACCAGTTCATGGAACTTGTGACCTAAACTGTAGCCACAAAACCAGCTTTGCTGTGATGCATAAATTCTATATTGTTGATGCACCATCTCCTCTAATCATAGGCTACCAATCTAGCATCAGTTTGGACTTAATTAAGCTGATCCTCAGCATGGGTCAGTCATGGCAAGCCATGGTGATCAGAAATATCCATCACATACACATAGCTACATTCCACCAGTGATGCTGTCATCTGGATTTTCTCAGCTGTATAAATTCTTAACATTTAATAACCACCAGTCATATCAAGAACATTTTAACAATATGGGTGAACAATTGAATGCAAAGCAGCCTTATCCACTTAATAAAGGTCTTTCATATTTTCCTGACCCAAGTTTATATCATTGTCTAGAGCCTGCACAACAAGCATCATCACCATCTGGAGCATAGAGAAAAATTCTGGAAACTCCATTCAATTACACCAACAACAAAAAGCATCATCATTGCTATCACTTACAGTGGAACCCACAACAGATCTTCACAACTATACTGTTCAGAACTTAGTGAAACAAGAACAGACCAGTACTGACCCAAAGCAGGAAGACAAGCTTGAGCATGAATCATCTAAACCTGGCAGATTAAACAGGCCAAATGAACCATTCCAACCATTTGAAGCACAAGAAAAAAGTGATTATAGTGATATGAATTTGTCTGGTAGTTCAAATAAATCAGCAGAAGGCCTTCAGTTGAAAAGTGAACAAGCCCCTAGTCAAAAGAAAAATATTTAGCCATCTTCAGTGGCAAGTCTTCAGCAGTCTTCATCAGCAAACCATTGCTGTCATCACATATGTTCAGCCACTACAGGCCATATGAAATGCATTGTAAAGAATCTAAAAAAAACATAATAATTATCAGATTAAAAGCTATTGTGATAAATGTTTATATGGAAGTGATTTACCTACTTACAAAACTGATTCAGTCTACAGTCTGAAAGCAAGAAATGTGCAAAGCACAGCTGAAAAAAAATAAGCTAGAAAAAAAAAAGTAGATTCAACAGTAGTTTCTATTATCCAGGACATCAATCTGATGAACTAACACCTGACTATAAATTTAATCCTGCTTTTTGACAAGGAATTGAATTTAATTATTCCCAAAAATCAAAAATTGAGTTCTATATCAAAGTTAGAATCTTGGAATGTGTATACAAGTAGTGCAGAATCACAAAACTTAAGCATCAATTTAAATAGAAATACAGCTGTGCTGATGGCATGCATACACACCACTATTGGTTTACATGAACCAATCCTAACCAAACCTGGAAGAGCTGTCACCCCACCTAAAAGGCTCAATCTGTAAATAGAGACAGTATGAGAGGAAGAAGGAGTGAACTAGTTAGAAAGGAGCAAGCACCATAGTTAGAAAGCACCATGGCTTTGATGACCATTCTCCATCAATGACTCTTTTATACGTAGTGGTACTGGGGGTAGTGACTACTTTTTTGGTGAGAGAATTCCACAAACTCACTATTCTGTAAGTGAAGAAGTTGTTGTGTAGTCTAGTGTCAGCTCTCTTCTGATATAGTTTCCAACTATGTCCCCTAGTTCTGGCTGACTGGTCAAGTTGAAATAGCTTATTTAATGGAGTTATAATTCAGGAGCTTATGCATCATAATAATATCACCCCTTTTACATCTGTAGACAAGAGTGGGGAATTTCAGCCTCTTCAGACAGGATGAGTAGTTTAAGTATTTGCATCCCTCAATTGCTTTTGTAACCTGTCTCTGAACTGTTTCTAACTTCTGCTGGTCACCTTTGTTTAGGGGGCTAGCAACACACTTGCCAAACTCCAAATTAGGCCTGACCAATGCCTTATATAATTTAGTCATCACCATAGGTAATCTACTAGTGATTGTTCTGTTTATAATACCCAGGGTTTGGAGTGCTTTGGCTAATTTGTCTGTGTGTGTATAATGAATTTTAATTCTTTACCAACTATGACCACCAAGTCTCTCTCCACATCAGACAAGATAATAGCATGTCTTGATCCATCCATCCCTAACATATGATAAGGGCATTTCTCATTTTTCTTTCCAAAGTGGATTGTCTGACATTTATTTACATTGAATACAAGCCTCCACAAAGTTGCCCTATGGGAAAGTACCCACAGGTCATTCTGCATAGAGGCTCTCTTATTGGGTGTATTGACAGGTCCAATGAGTTTGGAGTCATCAGCATAAAGACTTATTTTATCTTTGACTGTGGTTGGTGCATTGTTAATACAAATTTTGAATAAAGTTGGTCCCAGGATGGTTCCCTGGGGCACTCTACTTAATACTTCCAGAAAAGAATACTCTTCTGAAAAGAATACCTGTCCATTTTTTTTTAATATTTTCACCCTTTGCTTTCTCCTGGAAAGAAACTGGAGCTCTCACTCTATGATTTCATTATGTATTCCAATTGCAAATAACTTGGTCCTTAGTCAACAGTGACCTACTTTATCAAAGGCTTTCATAATTATGCACATCAATCAAATTAGTTTCAACCAAGCATCCATGTCTAAAGCCATGCTGACTATCATTGAGCAGCTCATTGGTGGTCAGGTATTTGACAATGTGAGTATTCATGATTCCTTCTAAGTTTTTACCAGCTACAGATGTAAGACTAATGGGTCAATAATTGGAAATGCTGTTGTGTCTACCCCCTTTGTGTACAGGTGTAACATTAGCATTCCACCAGTCTTGAGGAATCTGCTTAGTATCAAGTGACTTCTGAAACATGTTTGTAAGGGGAAGGGCTATTTATGTATGAGCTTATTTCAATACTTGTAGGTGAACTTCATCAGGGTCAACTGACTTGTTAGGATTAAGATACAGACTGCTTAAATGACAAAAGAAGGAAGATGTAGCATTCCACTATGCTTGTGCTTAATTCCCTGCTGTGCCTAAACCATGCTTTGCTTATGTAATGCTTGTACTGTGCTTGTATATTGCTTTCTTTTGTAAGTAGCCTGGGTCAATAAACATTGTCATTTGTACACTGCAGGGGAAAGGTAGAATATAGAGGAGGTGCCTTCCAAAATTTGTTGACTACAATTTTTATATACATACTATGAAGCAAGAATTGTTTTCTTAAGATGTTTCCTTTCTAATAGTCTTCAATTATGCTTATAGGCCTATAGTTAATTTTATATTTAATTTAGGCTAGTTTTCAACAAATTTTTAACTTCAACATATTTAGCTAGTCTAAATATGGCAAATATCTTGATTAATTTAGCATTTAAATAGCTAAGAAACAGTCCTAATATTAGAATCAGATTTTTTTTAAAATAAAACATTTGTTTCAGTCACAAATTCAATTTCAAGACCTTTGCGGGTCCTCAAAGATGACAGCCTACCTTTATCTCTTATTTTAGATATAAGTTATATACATGTAGTAGCATCAATACTGCTAAAACCAGTTGACCTGTAAATCAAATTGACAGTGACAAAATCAAGAATCAATAAATGCACCAGAAATAAGGTTAAGGGTAGCTTAAAATTGATTTTAGTTATAAGGTTAGCTTAAAATTGGAATTGCAAGAGATACAAAAGTCATATTTGAATTAAGGACAAAATCCTATTCTAGAGGTAAATTTGTTTATTAGCTATCTGAATAGCCTACTAGGCCGACATTAATCAAGATATTAAGAGTCTACTAAAAACTATGGAAAGATAATAAGTTACCTTATGGGGTCCAATTAAGAGCTCCAACTGGAACTTGTCCAGCAGCAATTATTGACTTTAGAAAGGATGTGAGAAAAGCATTAAGTGCTGGCCAAACTTCTTTATTAGGCTAGCAAAATTATATGAATAGCCTATTTTACAAATTAACCCACTCAGCTAGCTTAACTACTTACAAAAATAGGCCTAAAAAGAAGTCCTAAACAAGAATTTCACCAGAAGTTTAATTAAGCTAGCATGAAGAGAGTAGTTCTAAATAATGAACATATTTAGTCAACAGAAAACGATATGAATTTTTTAAGATGTAAATTCTGGCGGGCTTTTCCTGGCGGGAAAATAGTCAGCCTACTCATAGATGGCCAAAATCGAGGCGTAGTCCCACCTCGGTTCCAAGTTTCTGCGTTCACACAGATCGTTCTTTCTTGAACCTGGTTCACGGGACCGACCAATCACGACATAAGAATTTTGGACGAAAATTGAAAAATATGGATGATAAGGTTCAGTACTTGGCGTTTTTGTCTGGAGTGGGACTATATATGCTTATGGCAAGCCAAATTGGCAAAACAAAACGAGGGATATGGACAACCAAAATCTTCGGAGAGCCAAATCTCTCAATCATCTCACATGAATTTCGCTTCATCGAAGTATTTTTTTGTAATTTTTCCTTGTCTTATTATAAAAAATCTTCTGTTTTCAACATATACAATAAGTTCTTAAAGAAAATAAATTCTAATGTCATTCAATATTTGTATCTTTTCACTCTCCGTTTCTATCAAATTTCTTTCCATTAATTTTCGCTGCTAGGGGTTGAAACCTAGTCTTAGTTACTGGTAGTTTGATCCAAATTGGACTATTTTTACGTCTAGTACGAGGACTCTTAGACCCCTTGCGAATAGAAAGTTCTTGCCAAGTCGAAGCTTTAGTCGCGACTACGACTACGACTAGGCCTCGCGTGAATGGTCACCTTTATTAGGCATTTTCTAGGAAACTGAGATGGGAAACCAGGAGACAGACAGCAAGATAGCAGTCCACATTAGCTATTTTAGCTAAAAACTAGCTTAGCATTACCAATAACTAGTTTTCTTGCTTCCAGGTTTCAACCAGTAAGAAAATCTTTTTATTTGAGCATTTCTAAGAGTTTTTGAATCTCCTTTACCTACCCTGATAAAATCCAAGTTTTATTTTTAATTTAACACTAAATTAAGCACCTAGAAAACAGCATACCCCATCTTCGCTTTATACATCTTGGACTAGCAAGCCCATTTTTTAAATTTCATTATTAGCAAGCCTAATTTCATTTTTATTATTGGAATCATTTTGTGACGTAATCAAAAACGGGAAACTGGAGCATTTACAATGGCTTATGCTACCAAGGTTATAGTTTTCCAGAACACGTCAAATTTAAAGCCAACATTGCATGTCCGAGGATTACTGAATGTTCAAAAAAAGAAACAAAACTTCTTGGAGATTTAAAAATTTAAAAATTAATCAAAATGTGTTGCCCTTTTGTTGTTTAAGCTATTCTTAACTTATTTGCCAAATAGCTATGTATACAAATTATTTGTTTCAAATGGCTTTTCGTGGTTTTTTAGCTTTAAAGGAAATTTTGATTTAGTTAACTGACTCATGATCAAAGAAAGAAACTTTCGTTGAAAATTACAAGTTATCAGAAAACAGTTTCATTCAGCCGGCGAATCAGCTGCTAAAATTATTTTGACTGCACTCATTAGTTGTTTTAAAGCCACTTCCTTAGACTATTGGTGCAACTCGTATATGGCTATCTTCTATCTCCTGCCAAAGGGAGAAGCAATGACAACTAGACTGACAGTAATTATTCCTCCAATTTTGTTTTTAGGAGTAACTTTTAAAGTGAGCCATTGGCAATTGAACACATGTTACCAAAGATGAGGGTTATCCATATATTGGTTTTATCATGACCGTTTAAGCTGTTTCTGTTTTATTCATTTGAGGAGGGTGTGTTTTTCCAAGAGACTTTGGAATAATATGACATTAGAAGTTTTAAGGTTGTGGGTCATACCAGTAGGCTGCCGTAGTGTTTTATTTTTTTTATTTATTTTTTTTCAAAAGGCTGTAAAGGGCCACTGTTACCCCGTTTAAAAAGTTCTGAATTTAGTGGTACAAATGAATTTAGTGGCAATAAGGATGAGGAGTAGGCTAAAATGACTCGCTTAAAGTGCTGTAAATACGTATTTGTTTTCAAGGATAGATATCAAAGTCTTACAACCGAAAATTGCAAGAACCAGGTTCATTTGCTATGTGGTGGTTATTGACGGAGTACGAAAGCTATTAAGGTAACTAAATTAGTCTAACTATTTTATACCATAGCCTCCAAGACGGAAGCTTAAACTTTCTTAAGAATATGCTCGTGATAGCAGTGAGTGGCATGTTCTTTCGAAAGGCTGAAGGTCTTCTCAAAGGATTTGGTAAGAACTTCCGGAGCCTGGGAGTTTAACTTTCTGGCTCCACTGTATAGTGATTTTTTTTTGTAAGGGGAGATCCAAATTTTGAACCGTGATGGATGTGTAGCAAATGTAAGATTTGTGCGGCTAAGGAAAGAAGGAAAGAGTCTGGTGCCATTTTTGTCAAACATAATGCAGTGGCTGATGTCAGAAATTTATCTAGTGACAGGAATATAGTTGTAATCTGTCTTTAGGATGTTAATCGAAAGCGCTGTCGAATGATGAAAGAGCTGCTGTCTAATAAAACCAAATTCATGAGCTGAATTCTGCAAGAGCAGTGGAATGCTTTTCTTGTCAACATATGGAGTAGTTCATTTCAGTATCTCAGTTACAAGTGTCATCAATTATTATTTGAACAACTAGTACGAAATGTGCAATGTGATTATAAGCTGCACATCATTTATGGAAGATCGTCATACTGCTTTAAACTTGCGCAGGGATTAGCATACAACTCTTATATTCTTGACAGAAAATAGCACTTATTCTGTAGTAAAATTTAAATCATAGCTCATTACAAAGGACCGAGCATTGTGAAATATTGATATCTAGACAGCCTGAAATAAAGGCTGATGGTTCTTATGGCCCATGGGCTTCCTAATCTCAAATCACTTTATGCCATTGCTCAATTTCTTGTGATGAAGGGGTGGTGAAAAGTTTAGATTGGTTGTGAAGGCGCTTACTCAAGAAGCTCCAAAGACCTCTGAACATTGAGAAAATGTCTTCCTCCTCAAAACATTTAGGGTCTAGATCAGGCTCTTGTTGCTGACCCCCAACTAAAAATTTTTTCAAGACAGACAAGTTCCCTTTGTGATGCTACCATGTGAAAAGGTAAGATCATTGATATAAGATTGGCCCAAAATGTATGCCAGCATTATTGTGCTCCCTAGTTTTAATCAGAATAAGGTTTTTACCACGTGTTTTGTATCAGATACAGGACCAAGCCTCATTTAAATAATAATAAGTTATACACATTAGTGATCTTTGTAATCTGTTCTTCACTTTTCGTCGATTATAGAAGCTATTGAGCTAAAAGCATGGTTGAACTTCTCTTTCTGTGAGACAGCCTAATATTCACAGCTGTGCATGTTAATTATTGATCATTCATGAAACTGGACATTAATAAATTTCCTTCTGCCACTTACAATTTACTGGAAAGGAGAGAATTCTTATTTACAATAGTCAAGATGCTTGTTTCCTTAAATGACATTAAGATTTTATCCAGACTCTTGCAACTCCAAACGACCTATTATTTAACCTTTGCCTTCATACGTAGGATCTGTAGCTTCAAAGGTTTTTCTTACGAACTAGAAAGGCCCCACGAAGAAAATCGTTTGTCATCAATTGGTAAATCATCCATGTGATGCATATACAGTCAATTTTTTTGGTGGAAGTACAAATTAAAAATATTCCCATTATATCAAGTGTTTAAAAACATAAAATTCCAAGGATTAGTGCCGTTGCAAGGTGTCAAAAGCATGGTCAACATTAAAATGCATACCTTATCAGGTAGCACGTCTGATCTAACCCTAAATCTTGTAGAACAAAGAGGTTTAACACTATTGACTTTGTAAAATCTTCCACTCTGTCCGTAGCCTTTTTGACAAAGTATTTCACAAAAGGTCCTATACGTAAGAACTAGCAATGTGGCACCAGAGAGCTAAATATAAATTCAGCTTTACAAGACTGTTTATAACAGCCAAATATCCCCGTGTGAACCTCGTAGGTGAAATAAAAACGCTGGACTTGGTCTCAAACGAATTTTTGCACTGTTGTTTATACTATGAAATATTTCAATGATTAAGTTTCACCCATACAACACTGTAACAAATTCAAATTTCATCAATATTGATTAATGCAACGAACAAGTAGATGAACGTGATGGAGCCCTACCAGATCAAATAGTTCGTGGTAACGAACTGTTGTAAGGAGCGGCCCGACTCAATAGTAACGAAAACTCCAAATAACGGAATTTTCATAACAAGAGTTACATCAAAAGATTTGTATTTTAATGCTGATTTTGAATATATATAAGTTTCGTTAAGCTTAGGCTTACCTATCAAAAGTTACAGGCCTGAGAAAATTTGCCTTATTTTAGAAAATATGGGGAAATACCGCTTAAAAGTCATCGAATCTTAACAAAAATCACACCATCAGATTCAGCGCATCAGAGAACCCTACAGTAGAAGTTTGAAGCTCTTAACTACAGAAATGTGGAATTTCTCATTTTCAAACAGTTCGTGGTAACGAACTGTAGTAAGGAGCGACCCGGCTCAATAGTAACCAAAACTCTAAAAAATGGAATTTTGATACCAATAGCTACATCAAAAGAATCGCATTTTAATGATGATTCTAAATATATCAGTTTGATCAAGTTTAGTCTTTCCTATCAAAAGTTACGAGCCTGAGAAAATTTGCCTTATTTAGGAAAATAGGGGAAAAAACCCCTAAAAGTCATAGAATCTTAACGAAAATGACACCATCAGATTCAGCGTATCAGAGAACCCTACTGTAGAAGTTTCAAGCTCCTATCTACAAAAATGTGGAATTTTGTATTTTTTGCCAGAAGACAAATCACGGGTGGGGGAGAGGTGGGTACAGTGGCGCAGTCTGCTACAGTGGCGCACTTGATCCCACTGCTACCTGTAATTAGATTAAATTCTAAAAAAATACGCAATAGGAGGGCAGTCACATGGTCTATGATCGTCAGCCATTTTCAATTTTTTGGGGCGATTGCAGTTTTTGAGGTATGTGATTAAGTGCTTTGAAAAATAAAATCTTGGACAAATGGAAAATAAATTTTGACTTTGCTAAGGTTTGTAGGCTACAAATAGTTTCGAATTCTGGCAAATATTAGTTCATCTGGAAGCTCCAACATTTCTAAACATAGTACAGCCATCTGTTTGTCTCTCGGTCATTATTTCAAATTTTGGTTCACAAAATGGATAAAAGAGGGCATTTCGGCTACAGTGGCGCATTTTGGTGGAGGGTATAGTGGCGCACCCCGAAATTTTTTAAATTCATAAACTTCACGCGGTAGGTAGCCTATATGATAGTTTTGACTTCTACTATTACTACTACAAACTCGTCACAGCCTTAAGCCGCCTGAGACCGACAAACTGGCGAACACTTCTCCTCCATACCACCCTGTTTAAGGCTTCTGCCCCCGAAGATTTTGGGTAATTCTTTATGATCTCGTCCCAGTCTAACGTGGGACATCCTGTCCCACGTTGGGGACAACGTTGGCCTTGATTTAATTTTTGACTATAGGTCTTGCTATATTCACCTAAGAGACAGACAGAAAGAAAAAAATATACGCTAATTTAAAGTTTGTGATGTTTTTTGTCTTGTTAGTGATTTCATGTCATATTAAGGTTTGTCCTGTCAAAAATTTTTTATGTAAAAAAAATTTTGAAAGTTAAAAAAAAGATAGGTTTGTCATGGACAACAAAATACGGACTCTTTGAGTTCTCCTAGTCTTCAATTTAACCTTGTTTTAAACTATAGATTGACCTCATTTTGACCTATGGATCCTATGACTATTCCTATAAGATTTTACGTTGTTTCGACGTATAGATCCTAATGGCTATCCTCGTTGCAAAATAATATTTGCAGGTATGAATATATATATTGAAATGAGTGGGAGGTAATAGGCTTGAGATTACTATTGCAGGACGTCAACTTTTGTTGATAGAATAACATCGCCCAGCACAGAAAACTATGTAGTGGCCAAGACGGGCCCAGGATTGTGGAAGGCCACAACTCAACAAGAGGTCCTAGGGACATCTATCTGTACGATTCTAACTCATCGTAAACTCTTTGTGTAGACTTGAATAGAAGTTCTAGGCCCTGAACTGCACTGCAGGGAGCGATTGCTTTTCTTGAGCCCATAAGAATTTCAATTGTTAGATTAATATTAAAGTTACAATTTTGAAAGTTAAAACTAAACAGAACTATCGTATTGATAATTTAATTGAGGATTCTGAATAGGGCATGTTTCAGAAACTAATCTTTCAGGGTTAGAAAACATGAAATTAAGTGATATAGATAAATTTATTCGGGTGAAAGCTCCCAAATCTTGGTTAGATTAGAAAGGTATTAATAATAGAATTGTAGGCTGCTCATTGTGGGACAACGTTGGGACAACCACATCCTGTCCCCCCTTCAGACCACTAAGTAGAACTAATCTAGGAATTCGATCGCCCAGGTTAGGCTGGGGTTCTAGGTTAAGCTCGGTTCAGGTTAGGCTACAAGTTCTAGAAGTTCAGTAACAAAGGCTACATCCCCCAAACATTAAATATTGGTCTTTTCTTTTGCAGAATGCCTAATGAAGCAGAGCGTATGAAGCTTGCCGTGCACGCGGTACTGGAATTGAAGCTTTCACAACGGGCTGCTGCCAAAAAATACGAGATCCCAGAGACAACACTCCGTCGATATGTAAATAAGGCTCGCAACGCGTCGGACGATAAAAAGCTGACTTTAAAATTTGAGCCGAATTACCAAGTCCGTCAAGTGTTAACTGATGAACTTGAACAGCAACTTCACGATTATTTGATAAAGGCATGCAAAATGCACCATGGTTTGACACGGCTCACCGTCCGCCAATTCGCTTTCGAAATTGCAAAGATGAACCAATTGAAGGTGCCATCAACATGGCATGAGAAAAAGATGACGGGGAAAGACTGGTATTACAGTTACATGAAACGCTTCCCAGACCTGTCTATCCGCAAAGCGGAGGGAACAAGCTTGGCCAGAGCCACGGCATTCAACAGAACAACTGTAAACGAGTTCTATGACAACTTGGAGACTGTTATGAATAAGTTTAAGTTTCAGCCTAGTGATATTTATAACTTAGATGAGACGGGGGCAACAACAGTGCAGAGACCACCAAATGTGATAGCACCCAAGGGGCACAAACAGGTGGGCCAAGTGACTTCTGCTGAGCAAGGCGAACTGACCACAGTCTGCTGCACCATCAATGCTCAAGGTAATTTCTTGCCACCTTACTTTGTCTTCCCAAGGAAAAGATTTGGCTCCCAGTTGATGAATGGTGCACCACCAGGCAGTGGCGGTAGCGGTTCTGCCAAAGGATGGATGACATCTGACATCTTCCTGCTTGTCCTCGAACACGTTGTGAAACATGCCCGCTGTACAAAAGAGAGACCCATATTGCTGATAGAAGACAACCACTCTTCTCATGTGTCGATCCAGGCCATTCAGTACTGCAAAGATAACGGGATAGTGGTTCTGACTGTGCCACCCCACACCAGCGGAAAGCTTGAGCCACTGGACAGAACAGTCTACAAATCATTCAAAAACTACTACAACATCGCCTGCAATGACTGGATGGTCAGCAACCCCGGACAGACGATTGGCATCTCTATCATCGCTCAACTTGTTGGAACGGCCTTCCAACTCTCCTTCACACAGAAAAACATAGTCAGTGGCTTTGCTGCTACTGGGATTTTCCCCTTCAACCACCTACTTTTCACAGACGACGATTTTCTCGCATCAGCTGTGACCGATAGACCAGACCCTAATCCCAGCGCAGCTCCAGAGGCCGAAGAAGTCGAGCAAGAATTGAATAGTCATAACGAAGCGGGTCCAAGCTCTGGCCCCCCTACCGCCGTTACACCCGAAGCTGTAAGGCCCTACCCAAGAGCGCCCCCCAGGAAGCTGCCAGAAGGAGCTCGGAAGAGGAAGAAAACCATCATTGCCACGGATACCCCAGTGAAAGATGCTTTAGAGAAAGAATTCATGGAAAGGGAGGCAAAGAAAAAGGCCAAGACTTCTAAGATTAACCCCAAGACAAAGAAAGCCGTTGTCCAAAAGCCAGTGCCAAAAAAACAGGATGTCCAACCTAAGAAAAAGGGCAGTGCTGTTGGATACTTTGCTAAATTTGACTGCAATTTCAAGAGAAACAGTCATGTAAAGACCCTGTTTTCTGATTCTTCGTCTGATGATGACTTTGGTGACTCTGCCACAAATGGCAATAGTAGCTGTGATAGTGATGAAAGCCTCCACTGTGGCCTTGAAGACCAAAACGATTTCTTGTGTGACGATGAAGTCCGTGTTGGAGATTATGTTCTTGTTTGCGAGGGGGAGATCAAAAAGAACAAAATTTACTCCGTGGGCGAAGTCCTCTCTGAGTCCAGCTTTGACATTGAGCTCATGTATATTAAGAGAATGGTTCCTTTCTACAAGTGCATCAGGACCAGTGAAAATTACACTTTCAGCAAGTCGAGTGTCGAAATGAAGATACCTGCTCCGAATATTTCTGGTGGCACAGAAAGACAGACGGAGCAACTGGTCTTCCCCATTGACCTGACTGCTTACAATATTAACTAGTGTGCCTTCTTCTTTTATTTTCAGTTCATTATTTTGTACTTCCTTACTCATTAAACGAAGTATTCATCTTAGCAGTTTGATTGCGCCACTGTTCCAGATGGGGTGCGCCATAGTTCCCGCCTAGTCGGCAACAATGGCGCAAAAAGTGGCTGTCAGAAAACATGACTCCATCAAAAACTGGTTCAAAGAAGAAGTGTGAAATAAATCACCAGTGTAGAATAATAAACTGCCTGCACAACAGTTTAAAAATCGTCCAAAAATGTTAATATTTGCCAAAGTTACGATGCTTTGACCTGAAAGTGCGCCACTGTACCCACCTTTCCCCGCATGTTTATTTGTTTGTTTGTTTTTTTTCTTTTCTCCAGGGGTCATCGTATCGAGCAAGTGGTCCTAGAATGTCGCAAGAGGGTTCATTATAACGGAAATGAAAAGTTCTAGTGCCCTTTTTAAGTGACCAAAAAAATTGGAGGGCAACTAGGCCCCCTCCCACGCTCACTTTTTTCCCAAAGTCAACGGATCAAAATTTTGAGATAGCCATTTTGTTCAGCATAGTCGAAAACAATGATAACTATGTCTTTGGGGATGACTTACTCCCTTACAATCCCTGGGGGAGGGGCTGCAAGTTACAAACTTTGACCAGTGTTTACATATAGTAATGGTTATTGGGAAGTGTACAGACGTTTTCAGGGGGATTTTATTTTGTTTGGGGGTGGGGCTGAGGAGGGGGGCTATGTTGGAGGATCTTTCCTTGGAGGAATCTCTCATGGGGGAAGACAAATTCAATGACAAGGGCGCAGGATTCTCTAGCATTACTATAAGATAACAAAGAAAAATAAACATGAAAACGTTTTTTCAAATGAAAGGAAGAAGTATTCTCTAGCATTCTCTAGGATTCTCTAGCATTACTATAAGATAACAATGAAAAATAAACATGAAAGTGATTTTTCAAATGAAAGGAAGAAGTAGCATTGAAACTTAAAACGAACAGAGATTATTACGCATATGAGGGGTTCTAAAAATACTTTAGCATAAAGAGCGAGGTATTTAGGAGGAGATAAATACCTTGCTCTTTATGCTAAAGTATTTTTAGTAATTTCAACCATTTATTCTACGGCCTTTCTGATTCAGGGGTCATTCTTAAAGAATTGGGACAAAACTACGGTTTAGTGCAAAGAGCGAGGTATTAACGAGGGTACAAACCCCCTCGTATACATAATAAAAATATAAGGTTATGAAAGTTTGTTACGTAAGTTAATTCTTAAGTTACGTATATTTTTTACTAATTAAAACGTTCGTTAAAAATTAAAAGTTCTAGTTGCCTTTTTAAGTAACCAAAAAATTGGAGGGCAACTAGGCCTCCTTCTCCATCCCTTATTTCTCAAAATCGTCTGATCAAAACTAAGAGAAAGCCATTTAGCCAAAAAAAAAGAATTAATATACAAATTTCATTTTAATAATTTATGTTCGGAGAGCCAAAACCAAACATGCATTAATTCAAAAACGTTCAGAAATTAAATAAAGAAAACTAATTTTTTTAGCTGAAAGTAAGAAGCGACATTAAAGCTTAAAACAAACAGAAATTACTCCGTATATGAAATGAGTTGTCCCCTCCGCAATCCCTCGCTCTTTACGCTAAAGTTTGACTCTTTGCCACAATTCTACTTTTTAAAACAATTAAAAGCTTTAGCGTAAAGAGCGAGGGATTGCGAAGGGGACAACTCATTTCATATACGGAGTAATTTCTGATTGTTTTAAGTTTTAACGTCGCTCCTTACTTTCAGCTAAAAAATTAGTTTTTTTTATTTAATTTTTAAAGAAGACAGATTACGGATGCGTGTTTATTTGTTTAATTTTTTGTTTTTTTTATTGTTATTTTGTTGTTTTTTTCCAAGAAGTGATCGTATCGACCCATTGGTCCTATAATGTCGTGTGAGGGCTCATTCTAACGGAAACTAAAACTTCTAGTGCCCTTTTTAAGTGACAAAATATTGGAGGGCACCTAGGCCCCCTCCCACGCTCATTTTTTCCCCAAAGTCACAGGAACAAAATTTTGAGATAGCCATTTTATTCAATATAGTCAAAAGACCTAATAACTATGTCTTTGGGGACGACTTACTCCCCCACAGTCCCCGTGGGTGGGGCTGCAAGTTCTGAACTTTGACCAGTGCTCACACGTAGTAATGGTCATTGGAAAGTGTATAGACGCTTTCAGGGGGATTTTTTGGATTGGTGGGTGGGGGGTTGAGGGGAGGGGGTTATACGGGGGGAAATTTCAACGGAGAAATTTGTCATGGGGGAAGAAACTTTCCATGAAGAGGGCACAGGATTCTTTAGCTTTTTTTAAGAGAACAATGGAAAAATAAATACTGGAAAAGTTTCTTCAACTGAAAGTAAGGAGTAGCATTAAAACTTTAAGTGAACAGAGGCCATTACGCAAGCTTTAGTGTAAAGAGCGAGGAATTGACGAAGGGAGGACCCCCTGATATACATGATAAAAACATACGAATACAGAAGTTCTTTACGTAAGTTAATTCGTAAGTTACGTATATTTTTACTAATAAAAACGTTTGTTAAAAATTAAAAGTTCTAGTTGCCTTTTTGAATAGCCAACAAATTGGAGGTTAACTAGGCCTACTCCCCCGCTTCTTTTTTCTTAAAATCATCCGATCAAAACTATGAGAAAGTCATTTAGCTATAAAAATAAACTAATATGCAAATTTCGTTGTAATTATTCATATGCGGAGAGCCAAAATCAAAACATGCCTTAATTCAAAAACGTTCAGAAATTCAATAAAAAAAAACAGTTTTTTTTTAACTGAAAGTAAGGAGCGATGTTAAAACTTAAAACGAACAGAAATTACTCTGTATCTGAAAGGGGCTGTTCCCTCCTCAACGCCCTGCTCTTTATGCTAAAGTTTTTTAGTTTTTAAGAAAGTGGAGTTGAGAGAAAGAGTCAAGCTTTAGCGTAAAGAGCGGGGCGTTGAGGAGGGAGCAGCCCCTTTCATATATGGAGTAATTGTGTTACGAGAGCAACACTTTGGTTTTGTCCCGGTTTTTCTTGTTTTTTTTCCTATGCCGCCGATGTCGGCTTATTCCTGGAAACTGGTAAGGGTCTAACCTGTGTGGCTCTTACGGAGAGTGTGGACCTCAGGCCGGATTGATGTTCCCCAGAACTCTTGCCTGGGGCCAAAAAGGATGGTTTTTGCTTGTCCACGAGCCAGAGCCTATGGTGTGCGAAATGAAGTGGAGTTATGTAGCCTATGTCAGAGAAGAGTATCTGAAGTTGTACAGCCAAGCTTTCGTTTCATCAAACCATGTTCCTGTTTTCGAATGGAAAGCTCCGTTCTAGCAGGCAAGCAGGCAGGCACCACTCTCAAATTAAAGATGGACTAAAATCTATAAGTGTTAAATATATGCGGCAGTTACCCGGCCCCACAGCCAATATATTTTCTTTGAGTGATAAATAGAAAAATTTACAGAAGCATAAAAGCGGCATTTTCCCACGGGTCCGAAAGTGCTGCCGTGTTTTCGGCTAGGTATATCAATTTTTTTTGGACTTGGGATTGAGGTAGAGAAATGTTATCAGATGTACCTCTTAAACTTTTAAAGTTCTGTCATTGCTAAAGAAATTGGAGCTTATCCTTTGCTCCTTTCTAAGTGGTGACGTTATAAAGTTGGCCTACGGCAAAAAAAATTATTGTTTCCAGTGTATTTGCTGGTAAGACCGAGTTGGTTCCAGTGGTAAGACATGCAGGGGACTTGTAAGTAATAATCGTCTGTTAGGCTAAAATCATCTTTAGTGAAGAATGGTTTGTAAATTTTGCTAGTTGGTGTAGTCTACCCATACTCACTGTAACCTAGAATTAAGTGTTTACGCACCGGGTACAAACGATAACGTAAAACAACGAGACAGTTTCGTAATAATTAATATGGATCAGTTTCTTTTCGTTTTAAGTTTTGATGTCGCTCCTTACTTTCAGTTAAAAAATAATTGTTTTTTTTTCATTTAATAGAGACACCAAGCCAATGAATACAATAAAGAAGAGGGATAATGAAGTTATTACAGTGAAGGGGAGTGGCACTAGTACAGTTATAGGGAAGAAAATTACATTAATCTATATTAAGTGAAATGCCAATATCAGAAACTATAGAGACCGTTTGGGAATGACCCTCTCTGGAACGGCTAATTAGAAGCAAGTCGTCAGTATCCGTAATATAAGAAACATCCGCAAGACCAGAAAGGTATATAGGCTACCTGAAATCTTAGCCAGTACACTAGAAATACAAATCTTAACAAGAGCAAAGAGCTCATATGACACTTGTGACAAGGTCGAAAGAGGTAAATAATTTCTTAGACCACACTGCTTTTCCTTTTACGAAAAATGAACAATTAACGACCCCCAGCTTTCCAAAAGAGATTGGATGCTGTTCAATTATGTCAATCACGTTTCTAGGACTCCTGCTTATTCTTCCCATCAAGTTTCATCCCGATCTTTCCACTCAAAGCGTTTTCTAAGATTTCCGGTTTCCAAGATTTCTGTTTCCCACCTCCAGCCCCCTAAGTCCTTGGATCCGATTCGAATTGAAAATGGAGCATCCAAGACATAAGATATTTCTATATATTAAATTAAAAAAAAAACAAGTTTTTTCTAACTGCAAGTAAGGAGCGACATTAAAACTTAAAACGAACAGAAATTATTCTTTTTATAAAACGGGTTGAACCCTCCTCAACGTCTCGCTCTTTACGCTAAAGTTTGAATCTTTCTAACAACTTTACTTTTTAAAACAATAAAAACTTTAGCGTAAAGAGCAAGGTGTTGAGGAGGGGTCAACCCCTTGACCCGTGGGTGTGGGAGGGGGTAAGTTGCCCTCCAGTTATTTTCAACTATTTAAAAAGGGCACTAGCCCTTTCAATTCCCAAGTGAATGAGCGCTTTTTTCAGTTTCTAAAACAGGAAATGGCCATCTCCAAATTTCTATCAGATGTAGATAGGGAAAATACGAGGTTTAGGAGGATTAAACCTCAGATCACTCTTAATCTTAGGAAGATACCTAGAACTTATGATTACCAATACAATGAACCCCCTACAAAGTTTATGTGATCATCCTGCCTATTTATACCTTTTATTCCCCAATGGGATAACATATAACCCTTGCCCTGAGGACTGTGGATGGGTTTTCATCTTCAAAGATATAATTTCCTGACATTTTAGCTATGTTGAACCAGATGGCTATCTCAAAATTTTGACTAGATGTGTTGGAGGAATGGCGGGTGCAAGAGGGGGTGTTATCCTGTAATCACTGTTAAAAAGAGCAGGAGCCATTTAAATTGTCGATCAAATTAGCCCTTTTCAAAGTTTTTACGACAGCTCCTTCAATACGAATTGCCTTGGTCTAAAACCGAAAAGAAAATGAAATGCATTGTACCCAAATTGCTGTTTACGTAGACAACGCTTTTGCACAGCCTATTATTAGTTGGTGACTATATTTTTCAAAATATAGGGGGGGGGGTATTTTTCTGCCAATTTCCTATGAAATGAACCATTTTCTGATCAAAATATAAAAACTAATTTTTCAAAATGTAGAGAATCTTGGGGACAGTCGACATTACCTGCAAGTTGAATAAAATTCTGCTAATTGCCAAATCTCTTTTATTTATAGCTCTTCACGTTGTGAGTTATTCTTACTTTACATTTTATCCTAGAGGCTATATCCTAGATGGCAAATTTAGAGATAATTTTGCCGAATAAACGTCATGCAATTAAGATATGCCATTTTCTTTTCCAGACGTCTCAGCACGTCTTGCTTTTCAATAGTTTCTTTTTACATATGCAACTGATAAGATGTTTTATACTTTGGTCATCAATCTTGTCTCAGGAGTTGTTTAAATGGTAAAAGTATATAAATCTTATATTTGAAAAAAAATAGTATCTAGCTAATTTAAATCTACCCGACTATGAAGAATATGAATTTTAAAAAAATTCTGAAAATGGAATTTTTCAAAGAAGCAAAGAGCGGTTTTTCCTGCTGCTGGGAGATTTTTTCATAAGAAGCTCCCAAGTGGTAAATTTTTCAGGGGAAATTTTCTATTGGAGAAATATTCTATAATTGGAATTGATAAGGGTAAATTTTCACTGAAATTGAATTTTGTCTTGAGGATCTTTCCGTGGAGTGAATTTTACCGAGCAGAGCGGGAAGTATTTCCTATTATTATTTAAAAACAATCAAAAATTAAGTAAAAAGAAGTTTTATCAGTTGAAAATAAGGAGCAACACTAAAACTTAAAACAAACAGGAAATATTATGTATGTGAAGGGAATCATCCCCTCCCCATTGCCTTACTTTTGACGTTAAAGTTGTACTTTTAGTCCTAATGTCTTAAGAACAACTCCTGAAACACAAGGATGGTTAAATTAGAACAATAAGTACTTTTTTCTAAGAAACTACCGTAAAAAGTGAGGTTTTGCGGAAGTCAACGCCTCTTATATACGTAATAATTTCTGTTCATTTGAAGTTTATTGTTGTCGTTACTTTCAGTTGAAAAGATTTGTTTATTATTGATTAAAGCTAAATAAAACGTAAATTGGCAATTTTTTAAGGGATTTGTTTAGTTTGTTGTAGCAACATGTTAAATTGACGAATCAATAAATGACCCGCAAGTAGATGTTCTATATATTTGAATGGAATATATTTAAAAAGAAAATACTATTTTGAAAATAAATAGCCTATGAAACAACTAAAATTAAATGTATCTCTTGCATTACAATGACATTAATAAAAAGCTTGTGGAAGTTTGGGCTTAGTATTTGCACGTTAGGGGGGGTCATACACCAAAATGTTTTTGTAATGTTTTCTGGGTAACTGAAACCCTGTAAACTGAAACACCGTCCTACTGTACCCAAATACTTAGTTTTTCACCATTATAAAAATATTAGACAATATCATTGGGTAAATCACAAGTTATTTAAAAGTTCAACCTTATTAGAAATGCTTGTTTTATATTATAATATTATAAATCCCTGTCAACGTCATTAAAAAAAGGTGTGTTGTGTTGTAATTCATAAAAAAGAAAATTTAATTTCGCATTCAGTTTTAGTTTTACTTCTTTTAAGATAAATTTATTCATTTATGCTAGTTGCTGTTGTATGTTTGTTTGCTATGATTGTTTGTTTAATCTCCGTTCGTTTTTGGTTCATTGCTTATTTAATATGAGTTTCTGGTCATTTGGAGTTTGAATTATCATTAGGTATTATTTCTGATGATCTTAAGTTTGATATGGCCTCAACTTTTCCTTAAAAGAATTCTTTTTCGGAACATTAGCTTCTATTAATTGTGGCAACGGTCCCAAGCACAATTATAGAACAGATTGGTTTCCCTGAAGTTTTCAAAGCCAAAAAATATTCCCTTGGCAAAGATATCACAACAGGCTAGGGCAAATTAAATTATTGGACATATGATACACAAGGTTCATGATGAAGCAGTAAATTTACTAAAAATAAAAAGAAATCTCATTAGTTAAGGTCATTTAAATACTATTATTCTTTCAAAATTGCCTCCACTCTTACATAAACAGATAGATAGATATAAAGACAGATAGATTTATTCACACGAAACCCCAATTGGACCATGTTGACATACACAAAACAAACAAAAAAACTGAGCAACAAATAGATTAAAAAGACACTAAAAGTAATTATTTAAGAAAATCATCACGATACCTCATACCTACCCGGACGAAATTTGTAATGTTATTTATATTTAGGTAACAACTACTTCTCAAAATTACCAAAATCTCAAAGGAAAATTCTATATTTGAAAATAAATAGCCTATGAAACAACTAAAATTGAATGTATCTCTTACATTACAATGACATTAATAAAGAGCTTGTGGAAGTTGTAGTTATTTTCATTTTTCAATGCAAAAAAGAAAAAGCAAAAACGATTTGAAATATATTATGCCTCGAGTTAAGTTCAAAGAATACTAGCTTTAGGAGTTTTGACAGTGTTACTCCCTATTTTGGAGGTAATTTCCGTTCTTCTGCTTCATTTCTTTGTTAATAAATATTATTTCACTTCATATAAGGTTTAGTTTATTCCTCCATGGTACGGTTTGTTTGTTTTCACACTTAGGGCCAGACTGTATGATTACCGAAAGTTATCCTTGCAGGAAAGATCTTAATGTAAAAAAGGGGGGATATTCCTTGGTGAAATCGGGAAAAATTTGATGGGAAGAATGAGCACGAATTCTAGATACGTGATTGACATATTTCCAACATATTTACTCTCTTTGGGGGAGCTGGGTGGCCGTTAATTCAGAAAAATTAGAAAAATTGAGGTATTTTTAACTTAAGAACGGGTGACCGGATACTTATGAAATTTCATATTTAGAAGGAACCCATGTCTCAGAGCTCAAATTTTAAATCGGATTATTGGATCCTTATTTTATTTCATATTTAGAAGGAATCCATTTCTCAGAGCTCTAATTTTAAATTCCGACCAGATCTGGTTACAAAGGGGGTAGTTAGAGGGGGAAACCAGAAATCTTGGAAAACGCTTAGAATGAAGAGATCGGGACGAAACTTGGTGGGTATAATAAGCAAATGTTGCAGATATTTGATTGACGTAACCGGACTGGATCCTCTCTCTTTGGGGGAGTTAGGGGGGTCCAGTGTTTTGGCGAGTTTGGTGCTTCTGGACGTGCTAGGACGATGAAAATTGGTAGGCGTGTCAGGAACCTACAGAAATTGATTTGGTAAAGTCGTTTCCCCGATTCAACCCTCTGGGGAACTTAAGGGAGATGAAAATTTTGAAAAAATGAGGTATTTTTAACTTACTTGTGCGTGATCGGATTTTGATGAATTTTAATATTTAGAAGGACCTTGTGTCTCAGAGCTCTTGTTTTCAATCCCGACTGGCATTAAGCCTGCAATTTCCCTTTTAAATCAATCCATTGATTCTTAGAATTTTGCTAGAGCTCATATGAGCTCTTGGCTGTTGGCTCTTCAGGCCTCGTCACAAATACCATAAAAGCTCTTTTCTCTTGTTTATGTTGTGAGAGTTTTCTTTTAAATAAGTTACTATTAATTTATTCATTCTTTCATCTTGCTCGCTAACATGGACAGAAGCAGAAGAAGGGATAATACAGGGTGAGAAAATAGTATGGTCAATATCACTTGTATTTAAAGAGTGATGAACATACGAAATTTTATGGGATTTGGGCCCAACGTGGTACGATGGAAGACACTCAAAAAGTGAATCAATTGTCACAAAAGAATGATTAAATCAATATTAAGGTCTTCAATTGTTACATACTGTAGAGATTTTGACAGTACCTTATTCACAAGATTCTTCAGCAGATAAGATGTCTTTACGAATCTAGTCAAGGATCTGATCAAGTATCCTTCATATAGGAGATAAGAGTCTATAAATACGATACTGCCAACACGCACAGACCCCAAAACAATTTGTTACAAATAATATGTGAAGTTGCTGATAGTGTCTTGGAATTAACAATAAGGCTATATGTTTAATAGAGAAGATTAAATAAAAAAAAAACTAATTTTTTTAGCTGAAAGTAAGGAACAACATTAAAACTTAAAACGAACAGAAATTACTCCGTATATGAAATGGGTTGTCCCCTCCGCAATCCCTCGCTCTTTACGCTAAATCTTTTAATTGTTTTAAAAAGTAGAATTGTGGCAAAGAGTCAAACTTTAGCGTAAAGAGCGAGGGATTGCGGAGGGGACAACCCAAGGTTTGAATTTTTTCCAATTTTTTAAGAACGACCCCTGAATCACAAAGACAGTAATTAGATCTATAATTGTAATAAATAGCTCTTTTGAAAGTACTAAGGGTACTTTACCTTAAAAAGCAAGGTATTGAGAAGGGGCAATACCCCTTCATATACGGAATAATTTCTGATCATTTAAGATTTTACTGTTGCTCGTTACTTTCAGTTAAAAAAACTTGTTTTTTATTTAAAACATTATAGTTTTTTTAAATATTGCTTGGAAAACCGGTGCCCCCTTTATGGAAAATTCTCTTAACCCATGAAAAATTCCTCTAGGAAAAGATACTCCCACTTAACCCTCTGCCCACAAACCCCCCATCTACTACCACAAAAAATCCCCCTTGAAACGTCTGTAAACTTTCTAATAACTCTTTCTATATGTATACAATGGACAGAGTTCATAACTTGCAGCCCTTCCCTTGGGGACTGTTGGGGATCAAATCGTCCTCAAAGACATAGATATTGATTTTTCGACTATGCTGAAAAAAACATGTATATCAAATTTTAATCCGGTGACTTTTAGAAGAAAAGAGGTTGTGAGGGGATTTAGTTGCCCTCCAATTTTTTGGTCACTTAAAAAGGGCACTTGAACTTTAAATTTTGGTTCCAATGTGCCATCTGTTGACATCTAGAGATACTGGGTCGATATGATCACTCCTAGGAAAAAAAAACTATTAAAGACATATCCGTGATCTTTCTTTTGGCCAAAATATAAAATTCCACTTTTTTGCAGATATTAGCTTGAAACCTCTACACTAGGGCTGTTTGATACGCTGAATCTGATTTGTGTGATTTTCATTAAGATTTTATGACTTTTAAGGGATATTCCTCCGGCTTTTAACTTTTAATGGGTAATAGTAAATTTGATAAAACTCATATATTTAAAAACAGAATAAAAATTCAATTCTTTTGATGCGTATATTAACATCAAAATTTAGTTATTTTAGTCTTTTGGCTACTATTGAACCGTGGCGCTCCTTACTTTACTCTATAAATTTTTTACTCTATAAATTCGATTTGATGCATTTGGGAAATAGAGGGTTGCTAGGAAAGGGGACTAATTGCCATCAGGCTACTTTATAGCAGTAAAAAATTTGCTTTACGTGCAATATAAGGTGATTACTTAAAATTCATGCAATGAGGAATTGGGAGGAATAAAATGAAGTGCTGGGGGATATTTGTCTTGCGAGAATATATATTTTTTTTTTGTAAAAAGACATTGAACAGGATATTGGCAACCCTCCTTTGAGGCTCTTTTTACCTGTCAACAATGTGATTAAATAGTGAAAGTAGAAACTAAAAAAATAAGAAAATTTGATGGGGATCGCTCCAGGTCAAAACTTTTTCAAAACTCTAATTACCTCTTACTCAAGATTTCAAATATATCGTAAGAATGTTGAAAAGTATAGTAGGCTCAAATGGTCATACCGAGTCGAACGACTGGAAATCCCTTTTCATTTGCCCATTAAAATTTTAACTAAAGCCGATATCTCTTAATAGGAAGAGAGAAAAATCTGAATATAAGAAAGGCTTTTCTCTACTAAATCAGAATACAAAAAAAAACAGATTCTTAACATCCATATATGAAAAATAAAGGATTGTTATCTCGAAAAAAGCTCCAAGTAAAGATACGAGCTATTTAGAAAAAATGCATAAAGTCAAATTTACGTTCGTTAACTTCTATTATTACATTCCAAAACCTATCAAATTTTTCCAACGTTTTAGTCCTTCCATTAAATTTTAGGATCTTTTGTATGTCTAAGACTCGGAATTATCATTTAACAAATGTTTTATCCTCATCAGCCCCTAATCAAACAGTTCGTGGTAACGAACTGTGGTAAGGAGCGACCCGGCTCAATAGTAACCGAAACACTAAAAAATGAAATTTTGATACCAATAGTTACATAAAAAGAATTGCACTTTAATGCTGATTTTAAATATATAAGTTTCATCAAGATCAGTTATGCTCATCAAAAGTTAAGAGCCTAAGAATATTTGCCTTATTTTCGAAAATAGGGGGAAACATGCCCTAAAAGTCATAGATTATTGAAAATCACACCATCAGATTCAGCGTATCAGAGAACCTTATTGTAGAAGTTTCAAGATCTTATCTACAAAAATGTGGAATTTCGCATTTTTTGCCAGAAGAGAGATCACGGATGCGTGTTTATTTGTTTTTTTGTTGTTTTTTCCCAGGGGTGATCGTATCGAATATGTAGTCCTAGAATGTCAAAAGAGGGCTCATTCTAACGGGAATGAAAAGTTCTAGTGCCCTTTTCAAGTGACCAAAAAAATTGGAGGGCACCTAGGCCCCCTCCCACGCTCACTTTTTCCAAAAGTCACCGGAACAAAATTCTGAGATAGCCATCTTATTCACTATATTTAATAAACCTAATAACTATGTCTTTAGGGACGACTTACTCCCCCGCAGTCCCCGTGGGAGGGGCTGCAAGTTACAAACTTTCACCTGTGTTTAAATACAGTAATCGTTACTGGGAAGTGTACAGACGTTTTCAGGGGGGATTTTTTGGCTTAGGAGGGAGAGTTGAGGATGGAGGGGGTTACGTGGAAGGATATTTCAATGGAGAAACTTCTCATGGGGGAAGAGAATTTCAATGAAAGGGGCGCAGGATTTTCTAGCATTATTTGAAAAAAAACAATGAAAATATAAATATGAAAAGTTTTTTTCTACTGAAAGTAAGGAGCAGCATTAAAATTTAAAAAGAACTAAAATTATTACGCATACGAGGGGCTTACCTCCTCGTTATACCTCAATCTTTACGCTAAAATATTTTTAGTAATTTCAACTATTTATTCTACGGCCTCTGTGATTCAGAGGTCATTCTTAAGGAATTGGGACAAAATTCTAGCTTTAGTGTAAAGAGCGAGGTATCGACGAGGACAAAATCTATTTTCCTAACCACTTTCATATAATAAAATAAAATTTTCAGTAGTTCTTAACTTTTTAAATGGGATGAAAAACATACAATTGGTTTGAAAGTATAGTCAGAAGCTTATCTGAACTAATTTGTTCATCATTATTGAAACGTTCAATAATTATGTCTTTAGGGATGTCAACCTCAACACAGTCCTCTGTTAAATCATTAAATTAAATGATTATTCTAGTCTCCTTTGCGCAGAGAGACTAAGATCTAATTCGCATTGAGATTTTACTGATACTGAGATGTAAGTAGCACAAATTTGAGCATATCAGAACTTTTTATAGTATTTTTCAGTCACTGAAGAAATCTTGTGAAACATCTGATTGGTTGAAATTACCGCTTGCTGAATCTACGTATTAGCGAAATGTCATTACGAATAGCTCTTAAAAAGAAGAATTTCTTATATGAAGCTTCCTATGACAGTACATAAAAAAGTAAAAATAAATTAAGAACCAGATCCTTTGTTCATGTGATAAGTGTTCATTATCAAAAGAATATAAAACACAAGAACAAAAACTGACAATATAATGTGGGCCGGTGTATTCCCAAAGAAAATATTCGCCCTCTTGTTTTATTATGAGGGATTTTCCGTAGGGTGGGGGTGAAGGGAGGGGGCTCTGGAGAGAAAAATTTAAGCACTAGTATAATTATACCAGTGTATACAGGCATTTACACTAATAATAATTCTGGAACTAGAGATATAGAGTTTCTGTTTTCATTGAAAGAGGTTCTCATTTTCTGTTTAGTCCTATTCTGGTAAGTTAAATGAAGATTTTCATGAATTCTGTGGAACTCCAGTAGAAATACAGAAATTCTGAGAAACAATTCCTATCATAAATATACCCCTAGCTAAGGCTTTATCCAGAGGGAAATACCTGGTTTGAATCCCCCATTCAAAAAAATTTCTGATTAGAAGAACGTAACAGAAATAGATATAAAACATCATTTATGTATTTTAAGTTTTTCTGTACCAAAACCACACAGACACAGAAATCCTGGATGCGCCCTTGTCTCCAGGTTACTAGTTTTAGAGATCTAAATGGGTACCTGGAGAAATATGGGGAAGGTAAACAGGAAGGTTGTGCGAAAGCACAGGATAGCTGGCCCCCAACCCCCCATTGCACTTTCTGGCTGAAGGGCCAAGAAACAGAGATCAGCACCGCCGGTACGGACTGTAAAGTCAAATGCCGTATCCTTTACCTTACCTTTTTACTAGTTTTAGAACTTTGAGTCTCTATCTGTGACTATTTAATTAATTAATTTTTTTTATTTCTTGCATGTCCAGCTTATTTTATTTTTTCTAGTTTTACAAGATGAGAATGTCTTATTTGTTTCTGTTGTAATATTTTCAGTTACTATGTCTGTTATACCACAGAGATTTTTTTTCAGGATGGACAGACAAATGTTGGCTATTACAGTTACCAAGATCTGGATCCAGTGAACTTGTCCGCAAGTCGGAATTCCTTATACATGCAAACCCTAAAAAACGGGATAGGTACCGTAATAAACCCCCATTTCTCTGCCAAATACGGCAATCCGTACCTTAGAAACTCTTCCACCTCCCTACCTCCTCCTACTCATACTGTGGGGTTGCCACTCCCCTCTCGGGGGATAAGTGCTGTGCCGCAGTCTAGAAACTCTCAATTTATCACTGCTAGTAACCAACAACTATTAAAGCCAGGGACCTTAGCAACTCATGTTTGATGTAGAGTGTTGTGTATAAATGTATATTTTGGCCAGAGATGGTAATAGTGACTATTTTGTAACTATATGTGCTAAAATTTTACACTACCTGACATATTGTTATTCCTTATTTTATTATGTGCCTCTGATGTATGTGAATTTCTTAGCACGAGTACTTGCATGCTTTTTTTGCTCACTTGTTTTTTAAGAATTCTGTCATGTTACCCGAATTCTAGTTAATCTTATTTGTTTTGGTTTAAAATTCTGAAAAAGTTGAATTTTATAGAGAGTGGAAGATAAGATAAGAAACGAAGTCTTAAAACACAAATTGCATTTTAAGGTTTAGATATTGAACAAGTGGACTCTTTGAAACTTAAATAAGTTTCTCGGTGGAGGAGGAATCTCTCCTTTTCATGACAATTTAGGCTCAAAGTCCTGAGGTATGCGAAAAAGAAAGGATATTAATCATAATATCAGATTATATTTCAAAATTGCTGAATTGTAAAGAAAATGAAAGAAATAACATGAATAGCTTAAAGGAAACTTAGAAAATTTAGCCAACCAGAAGCCAGCTACTAAACTAGCTACTAAAAGCCATGCTAAAATAATATCAGACTACCAGAAAAATTAGAAATGAAAAATGATCTGTCAAAGTTGATTTATAAATCCTTCTAGGCAACCTCCAGAATTGTGTATCACTTACCACTTAGAAATTTTGAAGATCTCTAAAGTGTTTCCTTTAATTCAGTGAATAAAGCTTATAGATAATTGGAACTATACCAAATTCAAATTATACGGACAATGTGTGAATTATAAAAAATATTTGAGAAATGTAGCAACAATTGCAACAATATCAAGTCTTAAATATAATGGAAAAATATATAAAGTCTATAATAAAGGTAAATTGATAATTAAGGCTAATAGACTTGTCATGATTGCTATTAGAAAAGGTCACACTAGGAATATAAGTTAACTGGATAAATTAATCTCTTTAATCAGAGAAGTTGAAAAGAGAATTTAACCAGAAATTAATCAGGGAAATTGGAAAGAATTGGCCCTTTGACATAAATCGATAAAAGTACATTTTAATTTTTCCCCCTTTTTTGGTACAACCTTTTTTTTTTTTTTATCAAACTGTGCCTTCATGCCTAGGCCACATTATAGTCACACTTGCCAATGAAATAAAAGTTACGAACGATTACAGCGCCTATTATGTACGCCGTTTGTAATTTATCGATTTGAACACTGCTTACTTCCAAGCACAAAATTCTTGATTGACTAATCAGAGTCGAGATGTTGGGACTATTTTCTGAAACTAGACATAATGAAAGCTTAGAAGAGCAATTTTTTTATCTCTAGCAGAAATTAGACATAAATAAGATAACGTAGTATTAGTAGAAAACTGTTAGATACAAACTAAAAACAAACAAATTTAAAATCTATATTTTCAACCATTATTCATGAGTCCAATTTCTCGTAACCTAATATCATCCTTTTCTCTCCATGTATTCCCAATTTAAGCAACATAGTCTGATTACGAATTCTAAATAAATTTTATAATCTTTAAAACAGATCTAAACCAATATCTTGCAATTTTAAATTTCTGCGTGGTGCTAAAAGTGTGGTGTACGTTCTAAGTGTGGTGCTAAAACAAAAAAAAAAACAAACAAAAAAACAAAGTCAATCATCAAATTTGGCTTCTTATCGACAGCTTTGACTATATTGTGGCTGGGGTATTATTTTTATTGATCGTTCTTCTTAAAGATTTTAATTTAGCATGTTTTGTATCATATTCTAGTCGAAAGTGTTTACAGTTTTGTACGTTCTATTATAGTCATCAATAGTTATAATTGTGTATTTTATTATAATTAGACGTATTTTTATTTTTAATAGTTATGTTTGTTTCAAAAACTCCACCAGTTACATCTTTCTAAATAAGGTTAAATAATTTTACTATGAAATTGGATCAGAATCGCATACGAATCAGAACATCGCTCTTTCGGTATAGTTTTCGAGGCATTGCAAAAACTTTCGTTTACATTTTGCATGCTTATCGGTTATATAATAAACACTCGGAAATTGAAGTTTGGTTAATGCTAATGAAATAATACAATATATGATGAAAATATAATACTTTAGTAACACAATTATGAAAACTACCACAAAGACTTATGGAAGGGGGGCTGCCCAGAGCGCATTATATTAAATACGTAATCTAACCTAGCCTAGGTGTGTTATTTTTCCCCTCAACCCCAAAAAATCTATCCAGAAATATTGTTCACAGAGTGAGAAACCCCTGTTTGCCTTGCGAGCCAAGCGAATTGTCTTGTTTAAGAAGTTGCTTGACTACTTTTTGTCTTTGAGCGCGTCACAAACTCTCGAGTGTTTATTATATAACCTAGGAGTATGACCTTTTTTATTATAGGTGAGGACCCTATAGGTGAATTTTATTATAGTAAGGAGCGACCCGGCTCAATAGTAACCAAAACTCTAAAAAATTGAATTTTGATATCAATAGCTACACCAAAAGAATCGCATTTTAATGCTGATTTTAAATATATAAGTTTCATCAAGTTTAGTCTTACCCATCAAAAGTTACGAGCTTGAGAAAATTTGCCTTATTTAAGAAAATAGGGGGAAACACCCCCTAAAAGTCATATAATCTTAACGAAAATCACACCTATCAGATTCAGCGTATCAGAGAACCCTATTGTAGAGGTTTCAAGCTCCTATCTACAAAAATGTCGAATTTTGTATTTTTTGCCAGAAGACAAATCACGGGTGCGTGTTTATTTGTTTGTTTTTTTTTTTGTTTTTTTTTCCCAGGGGTCATCATATCGACCAAGTGGTCCTAGAATGTCGCAAGAGGGCTCATTCTAACGGAAATGAAAAGTTCTAGTGCCCTTTTTAAGTGACCAAAAAAAATGAAGGGCATCTAGGCCCCCTCCCACGCTCTTTTTTTCGCAATGTCAACGGATCAAAATTTTTAGATAGCCATTTTGTTCAGCATAGTCAAAAACCATAATAACTATGTATTTAGGGATGATTTAATCCCCCACAATCCCTGGGGGAGGGGCTGCAAGTTACAAACTTTGACCAGTGTTTACATATAGTAATGGTTATTGGGAAGTGTACAGACGTTTTCAGGGGGATTTTATTTTGTTTGGGGGGTAGGGCTGAGGGGAGGGGGCTATGTTGGAGGATCTTTCCTTGGAGGAATCTGTCATGGGGGAAGAAAAATTCAAGGAAAAGGGCGCATCATTTTCTAGAATTACAATTAGAAAACAATGAAAAATAAACATGAAAACTTTTTTCAAACGAAAGGAAGGAGTAGCAGTGAAACTTAAAACGAACAGAGATTATAACGCATATGAGGGGTTCTAAAAATACTTTAGCATAAAGAGCGAAGTATTTAGGAGGAGATAAATACCTCGCTCTTTATGCTAAAGTATTTTTAGTAATTTCAACTATTTATTCTACGGCCTTTCTGATTCAGGGGTCATTCTTAAAGAATTAGGACAAAACTTAAGATTTAGTGTAAAGAGCAAGGTATTAACGAGGATACAAACCCCCTTGTATACATAATAAAAATATAAGATTATGAAAGTTTGTTACGTAAGTTGCTAATTTATAAGTTACGTATAATTTTTACTAATAAAATGTTCGTTAAAAATTAAAAGTTCTAGTTGCCTTTTTAAGCAACCGAAAAATTGGAGGGCAACTAGGCCTCCTTCTCCACCCCTTATTTCTCAAAATCGTCTTATCAAAACTAAGAGAAAGCCATTTAGCCAAAAAAAGAATTAATATACAAATTTCATTTTAATATATTATGTGCGGAGAGCCAAAACCAAACATGCATTAATTCAAAAACGTTCAGAAATTAGATAAAAAAAACAACTAATTTTTTAGCTGAAAGTAAGGAGCGACATTAAAACTGAAAACGAACAGAAATTACTCCGTATATAAAATGGTTTGTCCCCTCCGCAATCCCTCGCTCTTTACGCTAAAGTTTGATTCTTTGTCACAATTCTACTTTTTAAAACAATTAAAAACTTGACTCTTTGCCACAATTCTGCTTTTTAAAACAATTAAAAGCTTTAGCATAAAGAGCGAGGCATTGCGGAGGGGAGAAACCATTTTATATACGGAGTAATTTCTGTTCGTTTTAAGTTTTAATGTCGCTCCTTACTTTCAGCTAAAAAAAATAGTTTTTTTTTATTTAATTTTTTACTAGAAATATCTACCTTCAGAAGGTTGAATTTTTTTACATGTAAAACAATTTTGATTCTAATACGGGGATCAAGGCCATATCCAGGGGGCTACGAGGTTTGACCCCTCCCCCCGAAATTTTTCATCTGACTTGTAAAAACGTAGCCAAAAAGCATATAAACAAATTTTTGATGCGTTTTTTCTTGTTTTTTACCGCCTTGTTTTATATATATATATATATATATATATATATATATATATATATATATATATATATATATATATATATATATATATATATATATATATATATTCCGGAGGTTAAATTTAATGTAACATATATATGCAGGGGTACAAATAATATTTCCTTTTTTAGGGGGGAATAAAAAAATAGATAATTTGAATAAAAGGTGCAACCAAATACATTTTTGGGGGGGGGCTCTTGTTTTTATACCTTTATTTATGTATTTTTCCCATTGTCTTTTTCCCAAAACCAAAAGCTTTTTGAAATTAACTGAATTTTAGATTTAATATACCGAAAAAATAAACTGCCATCTATAATATTTTTTTATTTAATTATTCTTTTTTCCAGTGTAGTTCCTAAATTGGACTTACCATTCCACTTTTGTTGTATTTAATACATTTCTTGAGGGTGGATTGAAGTAAATAGATGTATGTAGGGTATTTAATGAATTGCAAAATAAATAAATATCGACTTGGGTATACTTAAACCGAACAAAAAATTGGTATTGAAGAAGCCCATTGAAAAACGATTTCCTTAAGATTGAATAAAAATAGCTTATAAAGGTATTTTTTAATTTTTCGAGATCAAAAATGAATACGCTTTATGAAAAGTTTGACGGTGCTAATATAATAAGCCTTTAGACTATATAATACAATATATAATATATAAGACTTTATATATATATATATATAATTATATAATATATAAAATATATAATATATAATATATAATATATATATATATAATATATAATATATATATATATATACATATATATATATATATATACATATAATATATAATATATATAATATATATAATATTATATAATATATATAATTATATAATATATAAGCCTTTAGACTCAAACGTTATTAATAAATAAATTCACAATGAGAATAAAAATTAATAATGTAGTTTTTACTACAGTCATTCATTGCAAGATAGTTACTAAGTTAATTAGTAACGCTTTGTCTTGTATTAATCTCCTAACAATTAGAAATTTTACATAATTATTTTTAAAACAAAATTAAAAATGGCGACCCTTTTGAAACTCAAAGTTAGTGCGAAGCAAATTTTTAAGTATATTTAAATACAAAACTCAATTATCAGGGCTTAGAGTTAGCTGTGCTTGTTGATATCAATTTGTACTAATATCATAGGTGTTGGTTTCTAATTAGTGGCCAGTATTTTTCAATGGCTTGCTCGGCCGAAATTTTTTTTATAGTTATTTTACTTTTGGCCATCCTAATTTGGAAAAATTCGATTCCCCAACATCACTAACGCGGTAAATTGGGTTTTCAAATCTTGCACATTGATTAGTGATGTCTTATCATTAGCGTTGCTAACATTAGCGTTGCTAATGTTTGATTTATCTTGGTCCAAAATGCTCTTGGTTAAAATTTTTTTTCGTAGCTTGCTAAATAGTTGCTCATAATTCGAATTTTCGAATTCCCCGTGTTTTGGTTTTGGACACAAATTGGTCTACTATGCTTCTATTTGGCCTAGTAATTGTTATATCTATCAGCTTTTCATCAACGTTTTTAGAAGTTAAACTACATTAATGTGGTAATATTTTAAATCAACAAGAGCTAAGAGCTCATATGGCACTTGTGATGAGGCGAGAAGAGCTAAGAGCCAAGAGATCATATGTTATGAGCTCTAACAAAATTCTATGAATCAATAGATTGATTTAAAAAGGAAAATAAGAGGCTTGATGCCGGTCAAGATTTAAAATAAGAGCTCTGAGTCACAAAGTCCTTCTAAATATCAAAATTTATTAAGATCCGATCACCCACTCGTAAGTTATAAATGCCTAATTTTTTCTAATTTTTCCTCTCCCTTTTGCCCCCCAGATGGTCGAATCTGGGAAAACGACTTTATCAAGTCAAATTGTGCAGCTCCCTGACATGCCTACCAATTTTCATCGCCCTAGCACGTCCAGAAGCACCGAACTCGCCAAATCACTGAACCCTCCCCCCAACTCCCACAAATAGAGCAAATCCAGTACGATTCTGTCAATCACGTATCAAGGATTCAGTACGATTCCTCCACTCCAAGTGTTTTCCAAGATTTCCCCCTCCAACTCCCCCCAATGTCAAAAGATCTTGTCAGGATTTGAAATAAGAGCTCTGAGACATGAATTCCTTCTAAAAATCAAATTTCATTACGATCCGATCATCTATTCGTAAGATAAAAATACCCCAATTTTCATGTTTTCCAAGAATTCCGGTTTCCCCCTCCAACTCCCCCGAATGTCACAGGATGTGGTCGGAATTTGAAATTAGAACTTTAAAGCACAAGATCCTTCTAAATATCAAATTTCATTAAGATTTGGTCACCCTTTCGTAAGTTACAAATACCTCAATTTTCAAAATACCCCCCCCCCCCAATTCCACCAAAGAGAGCAGATCCGGTCCAGTTATTTCAGTCACGTATCTTAAACAGGTTTCTATTCTTCCCATCCAGTTTCATCCTGATCTCACCGCTTTAAGTATTTTCTAAGATTTCCGGTCCCCTCAACTGCCCCCCCCCAATTACGCTTGAACCGGCTGAGATCTAAACTAAGATATCTGAGTTACGAGGTCCTTCTAAATATGAAGTTTCATGAAGATCCGATCACTCCTTCGTAAGTTAAAAATACGCCATTTTTTCTTATTTTTCAGAATTACCCCCCCCCCCCCTAATTGAGAGGATCCGTTTCAATTATGTAAATCACGTATGCAAGACTTCTGCTTATTTTTCCAACGAAGTTTCATCCCATTCCCTCCAATCTAAGCGTTGTCCATCATTTTAGGTTTCCCCACCCCAAACTTCTCCCAATGTCACCAGATCCGGTTAGGATTTAAAATAAGAGCTTTGAGACACGATATCCTTCTAAATATCAAATTTCATGGAGATCCAATCACCCGTTCGTAAGTTAAAAATACCTCATTTTTTCTAATTTTTCAGAATTAACCCCCCCCCCAACTACCCCAAAGAGAGCGGATCCGTTCTGGTTATAAAATAAGAGCTCTAAGACACGATATCCTTCTAAACATCAAATTTCATTGAGATCCGATCACCCGTTCGTAAGTTGAAAATACCTCATTTTTTCTAATTTTTAAGAATCACTCCCCTCTCCCCAACTACCCCAAAGAGAGCGAATCAGTTCCGATTATGTCAATCATGTATCTGGGACTTGCGCTTATTTTTCCCATCAAGTTTCATCCCGATCCCTCCACTCTAAGTGTTTTCCAAGTTTTTAGGTTTTCCCTCTCCAACTCCCCCCAATGTCATCCGATCCGGTCGGGATTTAAAATCAGAGCTCTGAGACACAATATCATTCCAAACATCAAATTTCATTAAGATCCAATCACCCGGTCATAAGTTAAAAATACTTCATTTTTTATATTTATTTCCGAATGAACCGGCCCCCCACTCCCCTCCAGATGTTCAAATCGGGAAAACGACTATTGCTAATTTAACCTGGTCCGGTCCCTGATACGCTTGCAAAATTTCATCGTACTAGCTTACCTGGAAGTACCTAAAGTAGCAAAACCGGGACTTTAGGTTCCCCCCTCCAATTCCCCCCAATGTCATCAGATTCGGTCGGGGTTTAAAATAAGAGCTCTGAGACACAATATCATTCCAAATATCAAATTTCATTAAGATCCAATCACCCACTCATAAGTTAAAAATACTTCATTTTTTCTATTTCTTGCGAATTAACCGGCCCCCCACTCCCCCCCAGATGGTCAAATCGGGAAAACGACTATTTCTAATTTAATCTGGTCTGGTCCCTGATACGCTTGCCAAATTTCATCGTCCTGGCTTACCTGGAAGTGCCTAAAGTAGCAAAACCGGGACCGACAGACAGACAGACAGACCGACAGAATTGGTGATTGCTATATGTCACTTGGTTAATACCAAGCGCCATAAAAATGGTATTCTGATTACGAGAATTATGTAGTTGAAAAATCTTTGGCTAATGTTGTTTGCATTTTATGTCGTCCCTTCCTCTTTCTACTTAGATAAGTTTCTCGCCCTTGCGTGATATTTATGTCTCAATTTGTGTATTTGTGTTATTCGATGAACAAATATTTGAAAAAAAATAAAGCTAAATATATATATATTTCGCTTAGGGTGGATTCAGAACATGGTTGTTTTTATTATCTTCTGCGTCAGTTTTAGTTCAGAAAGAGTTCTGGAAACCCATATGCAGGGGCAACAATCCACGAAAATGCAGGTGGTTTGGCTACATTTTGTTTCTGAACACAGATAGCCTACAAACAAAATCTACTTAAAATTGCAGGGGGAGGCAATTTTGCTGTATTTTTTTTTATTAAAATCTGAAAAAAGCTCTTTTTTCAAAACCTAAGAGAATTACTCACTTATTTATTTTGGACGAGAGACACAGGTTGTTTAGCCAAAATGAACATCATGAAGCGGCTGGGCCAAATGCTTCCATTGGTTTCTGTCTTCTGTGCAGGGCTGAATAAACAAAGCCACACCTTCTTACACTTGTTAACATTTTCCGGAATTTCCTTAGCGTTTTACCATCCTTTCTGACGAAGTTATGCCAAGATTTTATCTGGCCACCTGGCTATCTCCCACGAAGAAGATGGCTCTGCTAGTAGTATCTGGCATGTTATGGTTTCTTCCTGACGCTTCATTACGTGACCTAGCTGCTCTAGACGTCTTTCCTTTGTCATCATGGAAACGTCAAGCTTTTGTCCACATATTTTCACCAGCCATTGGTTGCTGATTCTTTAGGACATACTTATATTGCAAATGTATCGTAGACATTTTTGGCGTCCATGAAGTTGAAATGACGCTCTTTATTCATCTTTAGGGGCCACATCCATGTAACAAAATTGAACATACGCATGCTGAATAGATGCTGACAAAATTCAGGGAAGAGAATCGAATGTAATTTTAAATTCTAGGGAGGCAAATTTATTGTTTGTTCCACGAAAATACCAAGACAACGGTATTTTGAAACAAAATATCTCCCAAAAAGGGTATTTCTCAAAATTTATCCCCCCCTAGCCTAATTGATGTCATTGTCAGAGTACTGCAGAGAGATGTAGCCTAACATTGCAAGATGAAATCACAAATCAAAGTCTATAATAACTATAAAATTGACTTAACATGTAGAAAAACCAAACCTTGCTCAAGTTGTGGATTAAAATCTTCATCACTACTATCTGATGAGTAATCTTCGTTCAAGTTCATCTTGATATTTCAGTTAATTCTTCTAACAGTGTTCGAACCGCGCAAAAATGCAACTTTTCCGCACTTAACTGCAGAAAAACCGCCTTCTGAAACTTAAAATCAAATAAGAGGTATTGATGTCGTCAAGGGCTAAGCATACATTTTTTTTTCTTTTTTTAAAAATCTTTTATTAACAGAATACTTAAAATAAAGTTTAATATTCATTACTACTATCTGATGAGTAATCTTCGTCCAAGTTCATCTTGATATTTCAGTTAGTTCTTCTAACAGTGCTCGAACCGCGCAAAAATGCAACTTTTCCGCACTTAACTGCAGAAAAACCGCCTTCTGAAACTTAAAATCAAGTAAGAGGTATTGATGCCGTCAAGGGCTAAGCAGACATTTTTTTTTCTTTTTTTTTTAAATCTTTTATTAACAAAATACTTAAAATAAAGTTTAGCTTAATAAATAAGCAAATGTGTTAGCTTAATAAAAAGTAAAGAGCAGAAGCCACCACAGTGTCAGTATAAACTAAACCAAAATGAAAACTAAATCAATCATTTTTATTCCCCCATACCCTGAAAAGAAATGATTTCCAAAGCACATTTTTTCATTGACGAAGGATTTCTTTGGAACTACATCAAGCAGGTTAAATTTATTTCAAATACAGAGGATTTGGTACCTCGATAAATTTAGCCCTTTCTGATATGATGAAGATGAAGCTTCTTAGAGCAAACATGGACCTAAAGAACCGGCACCCCAACAGTAGCCTCATCATCGAAATGATCAGTTGGAAATTAAATGTCATAATACAACGCTGTTGTTACTAATTCTTCTTGTTGTTTTAGATTCAGAATACAAAGAAACACAAAGAGAGTTTGAATTTTCGATAGATTCTAAGGTTTTGTTGGGCGATAAATAAGGAAGTCAAGGATTCTTACTGCCTTATTCTAGATTATTTTAGGGGTTGTAAGGAAACTACAAATGCATTGAGATAAATTATAGGACAATATTTAAGACACGTTTAACCGAAGAGAATAATTTTAAAAAAGAGAACGAAATTCATATTTTAGTTTGGGCTTAACTCTTTTTACTGTATTTTAACTTATGTCAGTTCTTCTAATGTTTTGAGTGCAAAAATACCATAAGCTCAGTTTCGACAAGTTAGGAGCCAAAATCTGCAAGAAAATTTTGTATTAAGGAAATCTACACTTGCCATCATATTTTTGATTAGCAAGGATGGGGTTGTAGTTTTGATAAGTATTTAGCAAGGATGGTAAATTTCCATTAGGATTAAAGTATATTGGCAATCATTGATTTTAATTATTAATAATAAGAGACCTAGTCCTAACCCCTGTCAGACACTAATATTATCAAGAGAGCCAGGGCCCAGTACAGAACTATTTGTATCCGCTTAAATGCTTTGGTCACGCGTGTAAAATTTCAATGCTTCAAGACCTTTGCCTCTGATTCCCGTGTTATGGATTTTTCAAGTAGAATTTTCTTAATTATCGTGTCATGAATCATTTAAAGAATAATTGAAACTTAGTAAAAGTCTTATATTTTCCCTGGCTGATAATTATCCTCTTCAGTTTTAATTCATTTGCTTATTTTATCATCAGGGCATATAATATCTTCTATTGTAACGTTTTTCAGCATTTTTCATTTTAGCACGTAGAGTCATAGTGGGCTGGTCAAAATTTTTTACAACGAGCGTCCTGAGGAATCTGGTATTATATCCATCAGCTCGTCTTCCTTGCTATCAAAATTTCATGGGAACGAACTGTAAGGAGAACACATGACTCAATAGTAATCAAAATTCTACAAAACGAACTTTTGATACTAATCGATACATCAAAAGAATCAGCTTATTATGCTGATTCCAAAAATATAACTACTACTACTGCGACTAACAAATCACCACAGTATCAAGACACCTAAGGCCAATATAGCTACGCAGATACCTCCTCTATCCCAATCTATTCGAAGTCTCCCTCTTTAAGCCCTCCCAGAAATTTACCATTTCCTTTAAATCCTTCTTTAGGATATCCTCCCACCCCAGACAAGGAAGACCTGCTTTCTATTCAGGCCTAGACGGTTGGTCGAAAAGGGCAATCTCTGGTAATCTGTCATCCTTCATTCATAGAACGTGCCCTAGCCATCTCAACCTTTTTTCATTATAGCCCTAGAAAGCGGCACTGAACTTCATCTTTTGCCAGGCCTACTGTTTGAAATTGAATTTTGATGTTTGTTCAAAATATGTAAAATTTATCAAATTCAATGTTACCCATCAACAGTTACGATCCTCAAAAAATTGGTCCAATTTTTGAAAAAGGTGGGAAACACCCTAATTAATGACAAGTGATCTTAATTAAAATGACACCATCAGATTCAACGTACCAGAGGACTCTACTGTAAAGGTTTCAAACTAATATGTATAAAAATGTGGAATTTTTCTTTTTCTTTTTTTTTTTGTTGAAGAAAGATCACAGATGCTTGTTTATTTGTTTGATTTTTGTTTCTATTCCCAGTGGGGATCGTATCAAACCAGTTATCTCAGAAGATCGGGAGAGGGCCCGTTTGATCGGAAATCAAAAGTTCTAAGTCCCCCCTCTCAATGGTCAAAATATTGCCTTGTTAAAAATTAGAATAAATAAAAATGGAATGGTTGTGGCAAAAGTCAAAGTCATGGCCAATTGTAGAAAAAGCCAAGACAGATGGTCCAATGAAATGGGCACTGCCTGAGCTTGACAACCACATAAAAAGGACAGAAAAGGGAATAACATATTCCCCGTTCACTGCCCGTGTCAAGACATTCCCCCAGTCTTGATACTCTCACCCTGAGAGTCAATCTAAGATCCATTACCCAGACAATGGGGCAAAAGTCAAAGTCATGGCCAATTGTAGAAAAAACCAAGACGGATTGTCCCATGGAATGGGCATCAAGTGGAAGTTTTTTTTTTCAAATCGAGGTCGATATTGCCGGGTAGCTATCCTCCATCCCATGCTCATTTTTACCCCGAAGTTGCCCGATCAAATTTTGAGATAGCCATTTTTTCAGTATTCTCGAAAAATCTATAACCATGTCTTTGAGGATGACTTGACCTCTCAGAGTCCCCGGGAGAATGGCTGCAAGCTATGAACTTTGCACATTGTTTACATATAGTATTGGTTATTAGAATGTACACAGACACTTTTAAGGGGGATTTATCCGTTAGATTTCCCAACATTATTTAAAAAACTATCAGAAACTAAATAAGAAATTATTAAGTACATGAGGGAGTCACTTTCTCCTCAATACCTCACTCCTTACGCTGAATTGTTTTTAGAGTGTTTAAAAAGACTTCGAAGTGGTTGAAAAAGTAGTTATAAAAAGTTTCGAAGTGGTTGAAGTGGTTTTAGAGTGTTTAAAGTGTTTACAAAGATGTTTATCATCAGCAGTTTTACTGCTGATGATGAACCCTGTATATGTGTTCGAAATATCCAGTTAAAATTTTTTATATCTGTTCACTGTCAATTAAAAGGTTTCATCCCTATTTTGAACTGTTTTACTTTCGTCATGGAGAGGCAGTTTGGTCTTCGAAGTTATCAACATAAACAAATTTTTGATACGTTTTTAAAAGTTTTTTTTGTAAACCGCCTCCACCCAGAAAAAAAAAATTCTTGATACGACCCTGATACTGTTTCTTACTTTTAGTTGATTTTTTCTGATTATTATTTAATCCTCTTTAGAATATGATCCAATCAAGTACGATTTCATGTATGATAATGTAGTTTTTTGCATGATTTTTTGATTATTCATTCGTTTATGTGGATTTTTACCTGTGATGATTTATATTGCATTTCAGTAACTTCTGCTTTCATCCTGATTTAATAGTTAAGGGAATAATGCATGTTAACAATATCATTAAGCAGTTGCCTTAAGAGTAATTGTGTAAATTAAAAATGACCAACTGATATAACCTAAAATAAGTAAGATGTAGCAATGGAAAACATTTTAAAAATATTTTGTAATTTCGGAAGGCTTAAAATCTTTTAAAGAGATTAGTTTTGCTATTACTCGAATTCCCATACACTTACATAGATATTGTTTATCAAACAGTTCGTGGTAACGAACTGTAGTAAGGAATGACCCGGCTCAATAGTAACTAAAACTCTAAAACATAGAATTTTGATATTAATAGTTACATCAAATGAATTGCATTTTAATGCTGATTTTAAATATATAAGTTATATCAAGTATAGTCCTACCCATCAAAAACTACGAGTCTGAGAAAATTTGCCTTATTTCAGAAAATAGGTGGAAACACCCCCTAAAAGTCATAGAATCTCAACAAAAATTACACCATCAGATTGAGCATATCAGAGAGCTTACTATAGAAGTTTAAAGCCTCCTATCTATAAAAACGTGGAATTTTGTAATTATTGCCAGAAGACAGATAGCGGATACGTGTTTATTTTTTTTTCAGGGGTGATCGTATCGACCCAGTGGTCCTAGAATATCGCAAGAGGGCTCATTTTAACGGAAATTAAAAGTTCTAGTGCCGTTATTAAGTAACCAAAAATTGGAGGGCACCTAGACCCCCTCCCACGTTCATTTTTTCCAGAAGTCACCGGACCAAAATTCTAAGATAGCCATTTTATTTAGCATAATCGATAAACCCAATAACCAATAACTATGTCTTTGGGGACGACTTCAGCTATTCCCCCACACTTCCCGTGGGAGGGGCTGCAAGTTATAAGCTTTGGCCAGTGTTTACATACAGTAATGGCTATTGGGAAGTGTACACGACGTTTTCAGGAGGATTTTTGTGGTTGGGAGAGGGGTTAGAGGGTTACGTAGGAAGATCTTTCCACGGAGGAATTTTTCATGGGGACAGAGAAATTCAGTGAAGGGGGTGCAGGATTTTCTAGTGTTCTTTAAAAAGACAATGAAAAAATAAGCATAAAAAAGCTTTTTAAACTGAAAGTAAGGAGCAGCATTAAAACTTGTAACGAACAGAAATTATTACGCATATGAGGGGTCACCTTCTCCTAATACCTCACTCTTTACGATAAAGTATTTTTAGTGATTTCAACTATTTATTCTACAGCCTTTGTGATTCAGGGACCATTCTTAAGGAATTGGGACAATATTTAAGCTTTAGTGTAAAGATTGAATTGACGAGGGGGTGAACCCCCTCACATACGTAATAAAAACATAAGAACAGAGAAGCTCTTTACGTAAGTTAATTCGTATGCTACGTTTATTTTTTACTAATAACAACATTCTTAAAATATTAAAAGTTTTAGTTGTCTTTTTATGTAAACGAAAAATTAAAGGGCAACAAGGCCTCCTCTCCCGCTCCTTTTTTCTCAAAATAGTCCAATCAAAACTATGAGAAAGCCATTTGCCCAAAACAGAAAATTAATATACAAGTTCTATTTTAATCATTCATGTGCGGAGAGCCAAATTCAGAACATACATCAATTCAGAAATGTTCAGAAATTAAATAAAAAAAAGTTTAACTGAAAGTAAGGAGCGAAATTTAAACTTAAAACAAACAGAAATTACTCCTTATATGAAAGGGGCATTTTTTACTGCGTAATTTTTAATTCCTTATTTTTTTAGTGTTTTAAAAAGTAGAGTTGAGAAAAGAGTCAAACTTTAGCATAAAGAGCGGGACATTGAGGAGCAATTTCTGACTTAGACGAACATTTCTGTTCGTCTAAGTCTTAATGTCGCTCCTTACTTTCAGTTATTTTTTTTATTGAATTTTAACAAGAAATCCTTACAGCGGTGCCACCTCACAAAAATGTAGGGGAGGGAAAGATATTAATGATGGTAAAAAATTGTAGCCTATTTTTCAAAAGGCAGGAGGAGTATTTCTTTTTTTAATCTAAGGTAAGGGGTAATTGACATTTTTTATTTATTCATTTTTTATTTTTACATAGAGTATAATTCAAACGTCAAACATCATATAATATATTTATTTGAAATAACTAAAAATATCAGAAACTTTTCCATTTTATTATTATTTTTCTTTTTTTTACTGAGGTCCTTTAGAACTCTACGTCAGATAAAATTACCATACAATAACAAACCCCATGTCTCAAGACCGGAAAATAATTTACAATTGAAAATAATTAAAAAAAAGAAATGACCATTGATTGTCAGTTTACTATATATATATATACTGACATTTATTCCTTAAGTTTTAGTATTTTTATTTGTTAATTTAAAAAAAGTTAAAATATTTGAAAGGTATTTTCTTTTTAGTAAAGCGCAAATTATATTCTGATTTTGAGAAGGAATGGGGGTTGTCAGCCTCACTCTCAAGTTAATACTTGCTTGCATTGAGTTTGAGTCAGTTATTTATTGCAATTTCTTGTCGGTTTGGGTTTAATTTATTTATTGATGGTGATATGAGGTAGTTTTGAGGAGTTTTTTTCTACAAGAATTCGTAATTTGGCTTGCTATTTGTATGCTGGAGGGACTTTCTCACCAATGTTTGATCCTGACACAAATGGTACTTAATTTAATTCTATACCTCCTCAAGCTGACCTGAAAAACAAATCTTAGAAAATCATATCTAAGCTCTTTGACAACCTGGATAAACTCTTTTGATTTATTTAAAGTGTCCCAGAAAGGTAGCCCCAAAGTAGCTCCTAAGGTTTCAGCTTAGTACTCCCAGTCGCTGTCGATACATTGCTGAGATGTCTTATTGGTAGCCATACACAGAGTACCTTTTGATTTATATGTACAGCAGCATTTAGTTTTAAAGCATAATGGGGCCAATTACATAACTGTGGGAAGATGACCTACCCAATATCCCTACAGACATAGTTGCTGGAACGTTCGACTACGTTGAATAAAATATCTGTCTCGGGCTGCTTGCCCTCCAATCTCTTTTGACTCTAAAAAGGGCACAAGAACCTTTTAATTTGATTCAGCGCCTGTCTAAATATTCCTTGAAAGCTTCTTTTTAATATTCTTAACTTCTGTAGTAGCAGTAGTGTTAGTAGCAGTATGTGCATAGCACCTGTGGTTTCTTCAAGTCCCCCCCAAACCTTCAACTCACGCTGAAAGTTTAAACTTAATGCCAGAAACCACCCCTGAAGCCTTTCTCATGCGTCCTTTTGACAACCTGTGCGAGCATAGTGTCTTTTGATTTAGTACCTTACAGTTTCAAGTTTTCCGAATTTGTAACCTTAATACCATTAGCTTTAGTTGTAGCAGTAGAATTAATAGTTTAGCTTTAGTGATAGTACCAGTAGTAATAGATGCAGTAATAATAGTGGCAATAGTAGTAGTAACACCCCACTCTTTACGCTAAAGTTTCTTACTGTTTTAAGAAGTAGAGTTAAGAGAAAGAGTCAAACTTTACCGTAAAGAGCGAGGCGTTGAGGAGGAAAAGCCCCTTTCATATACGGAGTAATTTCTGTTCGTTTTAAGTTTTACTGTCGCTCCTTACTTTCATTTCAAAAAAACTTGTTTTTTTTTAATTTAATCAAAAGGAAGAAATGTTGAAGGAATTCAATATACTTCAACTTGGTTCAATAAGTTACAGGTTCTAAACGTAAGACAGACACTTAGAACTTGTCATTATCTTTTTCCTGACTAATTACCAATCAGGAAATGTTTTACATCAATGTTGCAGCATTTTCAATCCTTAGGTTCTTAGTGATTAACTTATTAATTTTTATTTTAATTAGCTAGATTCTATCAATTAATTTTTCCCAAATTATGAATCTCGTCATGTCGATAATTACATCATAAGCATAGAAGTGCAACCATTTTAGGCTATTTTAGCTAAGGCAATGATGTTATTTCAGTTTACACAAACACCACACGAGTGCAAAGAGTATGACGTCACTCCTCGTGTAAGCATCATTGTAGTTAGAATAAAATGATGTCATACTTATTATATATAGAGCTCGCAAGCAATAGAAATTATCAGTAAAATAGAATAGTTAAATATGTTAAAAAAAGTGCCATATCGTTCTTTAAAAGACGTATATATGGATAAAATCCTTCCGGTAGAAGAGAAATATCTATTCCGCTACTTTTATCCAGCCTTTACTGGCAACTCTTTTGAAGATAAACCCATGGTTTTATTAGTTGGCCAAAATTCAACCATGAAAAGAAATTTTATAAAATTCCTTCTTAGAAAAGATGCTCCACACCTGACAAGTGACAAATTTATGGCGTTCATCCATGGAGACAATGAGAAAATAATGTATGGCAACTCGATTTTCTTTGGTCAATCAAAGCGATTTGAACCACTGTCAAACATCAGAGGTGGGCTTAGCTATTTTCAGTGCTGTAGTGTTAATGCTCCTGTTTTGGAAAACCTTACAATAGTAGACACACCAGGTATACTTTGCAATGACAAACGCAGTTGGGATTGTGATTATAGTGCGGGTCTGGAATGGCTTGCAGAACAAGCAGACAGTATTTTTTGGTTTTTCGATAACAAAAATATGGACATTCCCGATGTGTTTCGTGCTTTGAGTCCCCATTCGGAGAAAATTAAAATAACTATAAGTTCCCATGGCATGTTTATTAAAAAGAACGAGAGCCTGCTGATGGCTATTACTGGAAGAATTTTCTGGAAACTAGGTAAGCTTCTTGATGATCCAATAGCTCCTTCAGTATTTTATTGGGATGAATGTGAAAAATTATCTAAACCCAAAGAGCTTTTTGATGATGTGAAAAATGAAGCTGAAAAATTATCTGAAACCGAAGGGGTTGATCTATTATCTATTTGTGAGGAAGATGAACATACAGTCGAAGAACGAAAAATTGAATATTTCCTCCTATCTATCGTCAAAAATACCGAAGAAAGAAAAATAAAAGCCTTCGTGAAACGTGCTGAGCTTGTCAAGACCCATATGCTTTTCATAGATGAGGTTATGGAAGATTTTCCAAAACTATGTAAAATGGACACGGAGAAAAAAGTGCGCATAAAACTAATTGAAGAGGTATACCGCAAAATTATGACGGAGCAAAATACTGTCAAAAAAGATTTTCTAGAGAAGACAAGGATGCAGGAAAAGCTTAGAAAACTTGACTTTAAAAGTTTACCAAAGAAAAAAGAAAAAGAACTCCTAAAAAAACTAAATAGTGCATTATCCGAAGACATTCCTCAGTTAATGAGAATGTTAGAGGATAGTACTTCAAAGAAGTGAGAAAAACCTCTGTCTGTCGACTAACGTCATAATAAGGATTGAGCTGTATGTCGTCATGAAGTTAGTTGTCGTCATGTTTGTTATGACGATGCTTAGTATATGACGTCATTATAAGTATTTAAGAAAATCGTTCAAAGAAAAATTTTTAATTGTAAGAAGATCGTTGAAGGAGAAATTTTTAATTGTAAAATGACTGAAGAACCTACAATGGCAACAGCCGAGGAGACTGCTCAAAGAGTCTATGCCAAAAGACTTGCGGCTGATAGAGAAAGTAAGAAAAGAAAGCGTGTCGAGGAATCACTAAAACAGCAAGAAAACAGGGTTGTGGCTAAAGAACGCAAAACTGCGCAGTTAGATGAAAATCCACCTGGACAGCGAGAGTCAAAACATATCAAAATTGAAAATGATAGCGATGATGAATGGGTTTGGGATTTTGACTTGGATAAGGTCATCAATACCTACCAGATTTTAGTTAAAAAAACAAAGGCTCGTCGATATGTATTTCATAGTGACGCTGAAAAATAAAGAAGAAAAGGAAAACTGAAAAAAGAAAAAAGTTAAAAACTAAAAAAACTAAAAAGAAAAAACACTCAAAGAGAAATTACAGACCGGGACACAAATGACGACCGGGACATAGGGAATATAAATGACGACCGCGACACTCAAAGAGAAATTACAGACCGGGATACCGGGACACAAATGACGACCGGGACACAGGGAATATAAATGACGACCAGGACACTGGTATTTAAGAAAATCGTTCAAAGACAAAATTCTTAATTGTAAAAAGATAGTTGAAAGAGAAATTTTTAATTGTAAATCACTGAAGCTGCTCATGAACAGCCGAGGAAGCTGCTCAAAGAGTCTATGCCAAAAGACTTGCGGCTGATAGAGAATGTAAGAAAAGAAAGCGTGCCGAGGAATCACAAGAACAGCATGAAAACAGGCTTGCTGCTGATAGAGAAAGTAAGAAAAGAAAGCGTGCCGAGGAATCACAAGAACAGCATGAAAACAGGTTTGCGGCTAAAGAACGCAAAACCACG